>NC_142734.1:1993862-2293862 GCF_051943395.1 Hippocampus bargibanti | reverse complement strand
ACCTGTACCGTCTTCATTTTATCACGCAGGGAGAGGCTTGGAGTTGTTTTGCGTCCCTTTCAGAGAATTAGCTGGCCACAATTGGTACTTCAAGGACAACCGACGCCATTTTTTGTTTTCTAACTGACATCAGAAAAACGTTTTATAGCATCTAAAATGCCCGAAACACGCAGATATTTTCAGACAAATGAAAAATAATTTAAAGTGTCCCAAAACTACTTCAAAATGACATCGGAGATGCCGAGTTTCAGAAAGTCCCGGCAGCACGTCTCGCCTTGCTATAGAATCAAAACAATGGCTTCAGATTCCGAGAAGATGCTTTCTTGTGACTCATCCAGTTATGAATATGATTCAAATAGTTCTGAAGAGGAAAGCATAAATGTTTGCCATCGATTAAAGAAGTCCTCCTGTATCAATTCGAGCCGTCTGGACTCCAATGTAGCGTCCCAGAAAATGCACAAAATGGCGCCCAAGCTCCCTTGGAAATGGGCTGATTTGTGTCAACTAGTATCAAATAGTAGTCTTGGTGCAACACACAACGATTCACCATTGCGTTATTTATGTTTTTTTTCTTCAAATTTCGTCATCAACACAAAGTTTTCAGACCAAACAAAGTACCCAAAATGCATTGTGTGTCGCTTTCTCGGTCAGGGGCGTTCCCTCCGTGATGACGTCACGTCAGGAATCGTCATCAACTCGAAAACAGGACTTCCTGAATATTCGGCGCGAGTCTTAAAACGTAAAATATAGCTATATGTGGTGGGATCTTTGTAAAATACACTCAGTAGAATTCATTTGAAGTGATTTTACAAATTCTGGGCACAACTTCGGTTGACCTTTAAGTGGACGACCTTACTTACAGGTATGGAAGCGCCTCTCAGTTTCAAAAAGGTTGTTTTAGTGTCTATATTTTCTATCTGTCCGTCGGCTGCCTGTTATCCACTCGATTTGGTCTCTCTTCCACAGGTCGGCATCAAAGCGTTGCTGACAATGTACCAACGCAACAAAAGGAGGAAAATGTCACTCAACCTCTGAAGCCAAGTCCGACTGTCATCAAAAAATGCCAGTGGAAGCCGTCCGGCAGCCCGCGAGGCCCGGCGCTTCGGCGACATTTCCTCGCCTGCGACCCAAAGGCCCGCTACGTCCCGAATTCTACCGGCAAAGTCCATCTTCGCCTGTCCGACCCAAGCAGAGCGCCGTGGAGAGGCTGGAAGCGGATAAAGCCAAGTACGTCAAGAGCCAGGTGGCGCTCTCCAAGCAGCAGCCGGTCAGGCCTCCCGACGTCCGCAAGCCTCTGCTCAGCCCGGTCGCTAACACTCTCAGGCCCACCAAGAAGACGCCCGGACAGCCAAAAAGCAAACAGGAGTCCGTCCAGCTGGACTTGGAACATCTGAGCAGCCTGATCAGTGATGTTAGCGACAGGCCCGGTACGTTTGCGAGCGCAGAGTGTCTTGGCGACTCCTCTCAGAAGACTTCAGGTTCTCATTGCCCAAGTCCCGCTCAGGTGACTCAAGTCAACTTGACTTCAACAACACATAAAAAAAAAACCACAAGTGGAACAAAGTTGCTCTAACTAAACACACAAAACTGTTAAATTAAAATCAAACAATAATGATACATTAACTTTTTTTTCTGAACTAAAGTACAATACTCTATACTGTATATGAGCGCCGTTTACACATTTACTTACCAGTAGAGTTTTGAAAGGTGTTTATCAATGAAACTCTGTAATTATTATTATTATTATTTATTAATAATACATTTAATTTCAAGCGCCTTTCAAAACACCCAAGGACGCTTTACAATAAAAATAATAAAAACAAAGCACACAATAAAACCATAGGTAAAAATGATAAAAATGTTATTAATAATAATAATTATTATTATTATTAATTTAGTAATTTATTGTATTTTATTTTTATTTTTTTATTTATGTATATTTTATTATTTCTATATTGTTATTATTTTCATATTATTTTATTGTATTATTTTTATTATTTAATTATTTTTTTAATTGCATTTTATTTCTATACTATTTCTATATTTTATTATTTTCATATTATTTTATTGTATTATTTTTATTATTTTATTAGTTATTTTTTTAATTGCATTATTTTATGATTATTTTACTATTATTCATTTATTTTATTTATTATTATTGTATTTTATTATGGTATTATTTTACTAAAGTCAAAACCCAAAATGCTAAAAACAGTCAAACAGATTTCCACAATGTACAGTGATTCCTTGGCTTACAAACTTAATTGGTTCCCAGACAGAGTGTTTCAGGCGAAAAGTGTGTATACCAAAAATAAATTTCCCATAGGAAACCATTAAAATGAGAATAATCCGTTCCCAAGTCACCATAAAACATAAATTTCTACTTTCTAATTTTCTAAGCCTTAAAACTATACAAAATATACCTTAATTTATGTATAATAAATGTGCTATGGTATTATGGAAATAAACTGTATTGTGAGAGTAGACATGAGAGTGTGGAGAAGTAGAATGACTTTTGTAAAAGGGGCGGAGCTCTTGTAACAACTGACCTTTATCTACTAGATGAAAGTGAATGCGGTCCGGGTGGAAAGTTCCGGATCGACGGCGGGCACGGTTCGCCGAGTGGACGTCATACCTCAAGCCGCCGGTGGGCAAACCCCTCGCAGACCACCGCTGTTCATTCGCCAACAGCTTCACCCGCTGCCGTTGCACCCCCAGTTTGCCGTCCGCCCGACCATCTCGCACCTCCTCCTCCGCGCCAAGGCCACGCCATCTCCTCCGAAACCGAAAGCCGATCCAGTTCCCATTTTCCTCACTTTGCCTCCACCGTCCCCGGCCGTCACCCACCTCTCGGGATCGCCCCGCGGCAGAACACGTCCACCTTTGACCCGCTCCAAATCGGACATGAGCGAGCAATTTTCCCGAGCCGGGACCGAGTTGGAGCGTTTCTTCAACCTGTGCGGTTTGGACCCCGCAGAGTTTCCGGAGTTTTCCGGATCTACTTCTGACATTGTGTCTCTGGCCCGTTTCCGGAGCGTTAGCGCTCCGGGGACGGAGTGCGCCGGTTCCGACGTAGATGAGGAGGAGGCGGAAGAGCGAGTTCCTTACGGCGTCTCGGTGATTGAGAGGAACGCCAGGGTGATCAAATGGCTTTACGGGCTGCGGCAGGCAAAGTGAAAAGAATACAAATTGCCATTGGGGCTTGCAAACGGTACAACATTTCCATGAGGAATAATGTGAAACTCTGAGGAATGAACGGAAAATTGCAGGTACAAGTAACATTCGACTTACGACCACCCCTACTTATGACCACAACATCCAGACCCATTTTTATTTATTCTACGCCTGGCACTACGCCCTTGCAGGCCGCCAACGCTTACAACAATTTTGGCCAGCCAGCATTTCACTCTCACACAACAATCGACCGCGTGATGGCACCAGTCATGGACAGTCATTTAGCTATTCAACATTTTGAATGGGTTTCAACTTGCGACCATTTCGATTTTCGACTGTTTAGTCGGAACGGAACTCGGTCGTAAGTTGGATGTTACCAGCATTTCCCTCTCGCACAGCAACCGACCGTGTGATGGCACCAGGGGGGGGGGGGTGTTTGCCAGTCATTTAGCTATTCAACATTTTGAATGGATTTCGACTTGCGACCATTTCGATTTACCACCGTTTGGTTGGAACGGAACTTGGTCGTAAGTTGGATGTTACCAACATTTCACTCTCGCACAGCAATCGACCGTGTGATGGCACCAGAGGGGGGTGTTTGCCAGTCATTTAGCTATTCAATATTTTGAATGGATTTCGACTTACGACCGTTTGGTCGGAATGGAACTCGGTCGTAAGTTGGATGTTACCAGCATTTAACTCTCGCACAGCAACCGACCGTGTGATGGCACCAGAGGGGGGTGTTTGCCAGTCATTTAGCTATTCAATATTTTGAATGGATTTCGATTTACGACCGTTTGGTCGGCATGGAACTCGGTCGTAAGTTGGATGTTACCAGCATTTCACTCTCGCACAGCAATCGACCGTGTGATGGCACCAGAGGGGGGTGGGGGGCGTTTGCCAGTCATTTATTCAACATTTTGAATGGATTTCGACTTACGACCGTTTGGTCAGAACGGAACTCGGCTGTAAGTCGGATGTTACCTGTATTTTTTTGGGGGGAGGCTTTTAGGTTCAGGCAGCACAATGGACCGAAGATGACTGCACATCCACTTTATCGTTTTGACTTTGGGGGGGGTTCAAATCTGAGCTTCACATTTGCACATTCGCCGGATTGCCTGTGCGCAGGGTTTCTCCGGATTTCTTCATATTCAGTGATGTCCTCAAAAAGTGGAAATCAATAAACCTGCATGCAGTTTACCTTCATGGCTGTTCAATTCCTTCTGCACGGAAATGAAATAGCCACTCGTGTTTTGCAATATAGGCTTATTCAAAGCTGATATTGCGATTTTTGCAAGCATTGATCTTCAGTTTGACAAATAATTGGTTAATTCCTATTAATTCATATGAATTCACCACCTGGGATATGAATAATGTATGCACAAATAGTCAGTAGTGGACATATAGGGAAGTACAGTGATGGTACAGTGACAGTGGCTTACGAACTCTTCGCTTTACTAACGTTAAATTCGTGAAAATATAATCTTGGAATATGAACTATTTTTCGGGAAACATACGGAGCACCACAATGAGGGATGTGTCGTTCGCAAACGAACCGGTTCTTGGAGCTGGATCTCTGAAGTGAACGAAGAGAGCCGGCTCCTAACACGGAGCGGTGTGTGTGTGTGTGTGTCTCCGTGTGTGTGTCCGTGTAACTCCGTGTTCGTGTATTCGTGTGTGTGTGTGTGTGTGTTTGTGTCTGTCTGCACCCCCCCCCCCCCCCCCCCCTGCTTCCGCTCTTCTCACGGTGGTGCACACAAGAACGGCTGAGGACTCGCGAACATGGGAGTGAAGATCGAAACCATCAAGCAGGGCGATGGTGGGTTGTGCTCTCTTTCCCTTTTCCCTCCATTCCTGAATTGGTTTGTTATTGTTGTCGTGGTCGTTCATTCCAACGGTGTTCTCCCGTGTGTGTGTCTGCAGGGCAAACGTTTCCCAAGAAGGGGCAGCGCGTCGTGGTGCACTATGTTGGTGAGTGGGAATCCGGGCTCCAGCAGCGTTAAACTCCCATTGTTTCGCCTTGAAAAATAATCAGAATTATTCCACCGTTGTTTGCTTTTAACGTTGCGGCTAAATGTCATTTTGTCACGAAATGGGCTGGTTTTTTTCCACTTGGTTTTGCGGCGTTTCCTTTAGCTAGTAGCGAGCGAAGCGCTCAGTCAATGTTGCTTTTTAGCTATGTCCCAAGAACGCCAGGGTGATCAAATGGCTTTACGGGCTGCGGCAGGCAAAGTGAAAAGAATAAAAATTGCCATTGGGGCTTGCAAACGGTACAACATTTCCATGAGGAATATTGTGAAACTCTGAGGAATGAACGGAAAATTGCAGGTACAACTAACATTCGACTTACGACCACCCCTACTTATGACCACAACATCCAGACCCATTTTTTTATTTATTCTACGCCTGGCACTACGCCCTTGCAGGCCGCCAACGCTTACAACAATTTTGGCCAGCCAGCATTTCACTCTCACACAACAATCGACCGCGTGATGGCACCAGTCATGGTCAGTCATTTAGCTATTCAACATTTTGAATGGGTTTCAACTTGCGACCATTTCGATTTTCGACTGTTTAGTCGGAACGGAACTGGGTCGTAAGTTGGATGTTACCAGCATTTCCCTCTCGCACAGCAACCGACCGTGTGATGGCACCAGGGGGGGGGGGGTGTTTGCCAGTCATTTAGCTATTCAACATTTTGAATGGATTTCGACTTGCGACCATTTCGATTTACCACCGTTTGGTTGGAACGGAACTTGGTCGTAAGTTGGATGTTACCAACATTTCACTCTCGCACAGCAATCGACCGTGTGATGGCACCAGAGGGGGGTGTTTGCCAGTCATTTAGCTATTCAATATTTTGAATGGATTTCGACTTACGACCGTTTGGTCGGAATGGAACTCGGTCGTAAGTTGGATGTTACCAGCATTTAACTCTCGCACAGCAACCGACCGTGTGATGGCACCAGAGGGGGGTGTTTGCCAGTCATTTAGCTATTCAATATTTTGAATGGATTTCGACTTTACGACCGTTTGGTCGGCATGGAACTCGGTCGTAAGTTGGATGTTACCAGCATTTCACTCTCGCACAGCAATCGACCGTGTGATGGCACCAGAGGGGGGTGGGGGGCGTTTGCCAGTCATTTATTCAACATTTTGAATGGATTTCGACTTACGACCGTTTGGTCAGAACGGAACTCGGCTGTAAGTCGGATGTTACCTGTATTTTTTGGGGGGAGGCTTTTAGGTTCAGGCAGCACAATGGACCGAAGATGACTGCACATCCACTTTATCGTTTTGACTTTGGGGGGGGTTCAAATCTGAGCTTCACATTTGCACATTCGCCGGATTGCCTGTGCGCAGGGTTTCTCCGGATTTCTTCATATTCAGTGATGTCCTCAAAAAGTGGAAATCAATAAACCTGCATGCAGTTTACCTTCATGGCTGTTCAATTCCTTCTGCACGGAAATGAAATAGCCACTCGTGTTTTGCAATATAGGCTTATTCAAAGCTGATATTGCGATTTTTGCAAGCATTGATCTTCAGTTTGACAAATAATTGGTTAATTCCTATTAATTCATATGAATTCACCACCTGGGATATGAATAATGTATGCACAAATAGTCAGTAGTGGACATATAGGGAAGTACAGTGATGGTACAGTGACAGTGGCTTACGAACTCTTCGCTTTACTAACGTTAAATTCGTGAAAATATAATCTTGGAATATGAACTATTTTTCGGGAAACATACGGAGCACCACAATGAGGGATGTGTCGTTCGCAAACGAACCGGTTCTTGGAGCTGGATCTCTGAAGTGAACGAAGAGAGCCGGCTCCTAACACGGAGCGGTGTGTGTGTGTGTGTGTCTCCGTGTGTGTGTCCGTGTAACTCCGTGTTCGTGTATTCGTGTGTGTGTGTGTGTGTGTTTGTGTCTGTCTGCACCCCCCCCCCCCCCCCCCGCTTCCGCTCTTCTCACGGTGGTGCACACAAGAACGGCTGAGGACTCGCGAACATGGGAGTGAAGATCGAAACCATCAAGCAGGGCGATGGTGGGTTGTGCTCTCTTTCCCTTTTCCCTCCATTCCTGAATTGGTTTGTTATTGTTGTCGTGGTCGTTCATTCCAACGGTGTTCTCCCGTGTGTGTGTCTGCAGGGCAAACGTTTCCCAAGAAGGGGCAGCGCGTCGTGGTGCACTATGTTGGTGAGTGGGAATCCGGGCTCCAGCAGCGTTAAACTCCCATTGTTTCGCCTTGAAAAATAATCAGAATTATTCCACCGTTGTTTGCTTTTAACGTTGCGGCTAAATGTCATTTTGTCACGAAATGGGCTGGTTTTTTTCCACTTGGTTTTGCGGCGTTTCCTTTAGCTAGTAGCGAGCGAAGCGCTCAGTCAATGTTGCTTTTTAGCTATGTCCCAAGATATCAACAAATTAAATAATTCGTCTTTAACGTGTATATTTCACGATAGTATCTTTAATTCAGGTTTGAAGTTGTTTTTTATGGTTTTGGTGGGTTTGCGACACCCGTGTTTTTTTTTTTAATATGCCACTGCGGCCCAGTCAAGCTAAACTGCTAACTTTAGCTAATCGGCTAACTAGCTGCAATCCTTCCTCTGCTCAAGCAAATTTGTTTTCGTGTGTGTTGATGCTTTTACCTCAAGGGGGGTCTGTTCGAACCGTGAAACGACGTCATTTTATAATCAACGAGAACAAACTAATGTGAAAGGCGGAACAATAATCACGAGTCTGATGTGTTATCGATATTAAATGGAAATTTAAAGGTGACCAGTTGCAAATGTTTCGATTTGCCGCGGCAAACCGATAACGTAGGAATGTGATAAAATGTGATATCAAAGTGAATTTAAATAGCGCTCAAATGATGTATGGATTATTGTTCTATGGCAAATAAGGAAATAATGGCATTTTCAATTTTCGAAATATGAAGGGATTTTCTGCCTGTGCCTAATTTTTGGGATACACACTTTTCGCCTGACACACTCTGTCTGGGAACCAATTAAGTTTGTAAGCCAAGGTATCACTGTATGACCTCGTCTCCTTGTGGTTCAGGAACACTAGAAGACGGGAAAGTGTTTGACGACTCGAGGGATCGAGGGAAGCCATTCAAGTTCAAGATCGGATACCAGGAAGTCATCCGCGGCTGGGAAGAAGGAGTCGCTCAGGTGAGTTGCGGAGCGCGGCGTTTCTCCAAACGCCATGTTGGACCCCGGGTCGTAATCTCCTACTGGCCTCCGCAGATGAGCGTCGGTCAGCGGGCAAAGCTGACCTGCTCACCCGACTACGCGTACGGCAGCAAGGGTCACCCGGGCATCATCCCCCCCAACGCTACGCTCACCTTTGACGTGGAGCTGCTGCGGCTGGAGTAGGGCTCAGTTGCGCCCTCGTCGCTTTGCTTCGTTCCACTCGATTGTCAGGGTGAGACTTGCGACCATTTCGATTTTCGACTGTTTAGTCGGAACGGAACTGGGTCGTAAGTTGGATGTTACCAGCATTTCCCTCTCGCACAGCAACCGACCGTGTGATGGCACCAGGGGGGGGGGGTGTTTGCCAGTCATTTAGCTATTCAACATTTTGAATGGATTTCGACTTGCGACCATTTCGATTTACCACCGTTTGGTTGGAACGGAACTTGGTCGTAAGTTGGATGTTACCAACATTTCACTCTCGCACAGCAATCGACCGTGTGATGGCACCAGAGGGGGGTGTTTGCCAGTCATTTAGCTATTCAATATTTTGAATGGATTTCGACTTACGACCGTTTGGTCGGAATGGAACTCGGTCGTAAGTTGGATGTTACCAGCATTTAACTCTCGCACAGCAACCGACCGTGTGATGGCACCAGAGGGGGGTGTTTGCCAGTCATTTAGCTATTCAATATTTTGAATGGATTTCGACTTACGACCGTTTGGTCGGCATGGAACTCGGTCGTAAGTTGGATGTTACCAGCATTTCACTCTCGCACAGCAATCGACCGTGTGATGGCACCAGAGGGGGGTGGGGGGTGTTTGCCAGTCATTTATTCAACATTTTGAATGGATTTCGACTTACGACCGTTTGGTCAGAACGGAACTCGGCTGTAAGTCGGATGTTACCTGTATTTTTTTGGGGGGAGGCTTTTAGGTTCAGGCAGCACAATGGACCGAAGATGACTGCACATCCACTTTATCGTTTTGACATTGGGGGGGGTTCAAATCTGAGCTTCACATTTGCACATTCGCCGGATTGCCTGTGCGCAGGGTTTCTCCGGATTTCTTCATATTCAGTGATGTCCTCAAAAAGTGGAAATCAATAAACCTGCATGCAGTTTACCTTCATGGCTGTTCAATTCTTTCTGCACGGAAATGAAATAGCCACTCGTGTTTTGCAATATAGGCTTATTCAAAGCTGATATTGCGATTTTTGCAAGCCTTGATCTTCAGTTTGACAAATAATTGGTTAATTCCTATTAATTCATATGAATTCACCACCTGGAATATGAATAATGTATGCACAAATAGTCAGTAGTGGACATATAGGGAAGTACAGTGATGGTACAGTGACAGTGGCTTACGAACTCTTCGCTTTACTAACGTTAAATTCGTGAAAATATAATCTTGGAATATGAACTATTTTTCGGGAAACATACGGAGCACATACCACAATGAGGGATGTGTCGTTCGCAAACGAACCGGTTCTTGGAGCTGGATCTCTGAAGTGAACGAAGAGAGCCGGCTCCTAACACGGAGCGGTGTGTGTGTGTGTGTGTGTGTGTGTGTGTGTGTGTGTGTGTGTGTGTGTGTGTGTGTGTGTGTGTGTGTGTGTGTGTGTGTGTGTGTGTGTGTGTGTGTGTGTGTGTGTGTGTGTGTGTGTGTCTGCACCCCCCCCCCCTGCTTCCGCTTTTCTCACGGTGGTGCACACAAGAACGGCTGAGGACTCGCGAACATGGGAGTGAAGATCGAAACCATCAAGCAGGGCGATGGTGGGTTGTGCTCTCTTTCCCTTTTCCCTCCATTCCTGAATTGGTTTGTTATTGTTGTCGTGGTCGTTCATTCCAACGGTGCTCTCCCGTGTGTGTGTGTGTGTCTGCAGGGCAAACGTTTCCCAAGAAGGGACAGCGCGTCGTGGTGCACTATGTCGGTGAGTGGGAATCCGGGCTCCAGCAGCGTTAAACTCCCATTGTTTCGCCTTGAAAAATAATCTGAATTATTCCACCTTTGTTTGCTTTTAACGTTGCGGCTAAATGTCATTTTGTCACGAAATGGACTGGTTTGTTTCCACTTGGTTTTGCGGCGTTTCCTTTAGCTAGTAGCGAGCGAAGCGCTCAGTCAATGTTGCTTTTTAGCTATGTCCCAAGATATCAAGAAATTAAATAATTCGTCTTTAAAGTGTATATTTCACGATAGTATCTTTAATCCAGGTTTGGAGTTGTTTTTTTAATGGTTTTGGTGAGTTTGCGACACCCGTGTTTTTTTTTTTAATATGCCACTGCGGCCCAGTCAAGCTAAACTGCTAACTTTAGCTAATCGGCTAACTAGCTGCAATCCTTCCTCTGCTCAAGCAAATTTGTTTTCATGTGTGTTGATGCTTTTACCTCAAGGGGGGTCTGTTCGAACCGTGAAACGACGTCATTTTATAATCAACGAGAACAAACTAATGTGAAAGGCGGAACAATAATCACGAGTCTGATGTGTTATCGATATTAAATGGAAATTCAAAGGTGACCAGTTGCAAATGTTTCGATTTGCCGCGGCAAACCGATAACGTACGAATGTGATAAAATGTTTCTATACATATTTTCTAATACCATATCAAAGTGAATTTAAATAGCGCTCAAATGATGTATAGATTATTGGTCTATGGCAGATAATAAGGAAATAATGGCATTTTTAATTTTCGAAATATGAAGGGATTTTCTGCCCGTGCCTAATTTTTGGGATACACACTTTTCGCCTGACACACTCTGTCTGGGAACCAATTAAGTTCGTAAGCCAAGGTATCACTGTATGACCTCGTCTCCTTGTGGTTCAGGAACACTAGAAGACGGGAAAGTGTTTGACGACTCGAGGGATCGAGGGAAGCCATTCAAGTTCAAGATCGGATACCAGGAAGTCATCCGCGGCTGGGAAGAAGGAGTCGCTCAGGTGAGTTGCGGAGCGCGGCGTTTCTCCAAACGCCATGTTGGACCCCGGGTCGTAACCTCCTACTGGCCTCCGCAGATGAGCGTCGGTCAGCGGGCAAAGCTGACCTGCTCACCCGACTACGCGTACGGCAGCAAGGGTCACCCGGGCATCATCCCCCCCAACGCTACGCTCACCTTTGACGTTGAGCTGCTGCGGCTGGAGTAGGGCTCAGTTGCGCCCTCGTCGCTTTGCTTCGTTCCACTCGATTGCCAGGGTGAGACTTCGGCACCGCTTCATTCCCAATTCGTCACACCTCCAAATTTCCGACCATAAAAGTTCCAGTTAGCATCTAAAATACCCAAAACACACAGTGTGATATTTTTAGTCAAATGCAAAACACCAATAAAAATGACTTGAAGTGTCCCAAAACTACTTCAAATTGAACCCGGAAGTGGCCAGTTTCAGAAGGTCCCGCCCCCTTGGTCGTGACATCACGACAGGACGTCTTTGCCTTGCTCGAGAATCAAAACAATGGCTTCAGATTCGGAGAAGATGCTTTCTTCTTACTCATCCAGTTATGAATATGATTCCAATAGTTCTGAAGAGGAAAGCATACATGTTTGGAATCGTTTAAAGAAGTCCTTCCGTATCAATTCGAGCCGTCGAGCAATGAATTTGTTCAGGTTTTGGTTTTTCTTGCTGGGGTGCCGATAAAGCAATAGATAGATAGCCAGCTAGCTAATGGATATCTAATAGATAGCTAGCTAATAGATAGCCAGCCAACCAGCTAGGTAATAGAGATCTAATAGATAGCTAGCTATCTAGATACCTAATAGATAGCCAGTATGCTAATGTAATGTGTTGTTTTTTTATATTCAATGCAGGTCAAATCCTATCTTGGGAACATGGAGGAAAATCCAGACGACTCCTGCATAGGACCTATTATGTCTGTATCTTCACTTGCCACTCTTGTTTTCAGATACGTACCACTTCATTTTAGTTTTGGACTTTCTACTTACCCGATCTTTTTTTTAGACACGCTGATTTTATTTTATTTTTTACATTTTTGATTTTCACCACTGATATTTTTTTTCGTACAAGTATTGAATCGGGCTCATTTCTTCTTGCTCTGCAGTGTTTCTATAATAGTCTTAATGCGTTTTCTTCAAAAGGAATCGTTTTGACATGGATCTGTTTGTTCGAATGGCCATGGCGCTTTGCTATATGGTATCATTACACAAAGACATCTCATTACTTGGAACTGTTAAATCAAGCACACGTACGGAGCCGCCTCCAGCTATCTACAATTGTCTGTAACACATACAGTGAGACCTCGGTTTATGAACCCCTTGGCTTACGAACTTTTCGGTTTACGAACGTTACATTTATGAAAATTTTACCTTGTCATCCAAACTTTTTTTCGTACACAGAGCTGCCTCAATGAGCCTGTTCTAAAAAGAAAATGGCAGCCGACTGTTTTTGTCCTCTATTCCCCGCCCCCAGTTAAAGCCACGTGATTGGTCAAGAACGCAGCAGTGAGGGCGGGGGGGTTTAAACATTAAAGAGACAGGTAGACGACAGTGAGAGAATTTCAACTTTGCTAGTTCAAAGGCAGAGTGTGGACTGCAAGGTTAAAATATCCCATCAATCAGGCTCCACAACCAACCCGCACAAGCCATCTGTACATTTGATGCAAAAAGCTATCAACCCAGCTAAACAGAACACAATTGATGAGGAACTAGGTAAAATTATAGCAGAGGAAGCACATGCAAGGGATCATTCCTCAAGATGGTGAAAGAAGAAGGCTGCGTTCGTCATCAAGTGTTTAATGCTGAGGAAACCGGCCACTCCTTTCCATCAAGCCATCAACGACCATCACAAAGGTAAATAAAACGACTTTATTATACAGTACAGTTTATTTCTTTATAATACCATAGCACATATACATAAAATCAGGTATATTTTGTGTAGTTTTAAGACGTAGAAAGTAGAAATGTATGTTTTATGGGGACCTGGGAATGGATTATTCTGATTTTAATGGTTTCCTATGGGAAAGTAATTTTTGGGATACACACTTTTTGCCTTACACACTCTGTCTGGGAACCAATTAAGTTCGTAAGCCAATGTATCACTGGATTGAGCGCCCGATGGTTGATAGCGTTCAGACACTCACAGCTGGATGCTTTTTTTTAATTTAATTTAATTTTATTTTTTTTGCCTCGATTGTTTGCTGTAAAAATAAAAATGTGGGGGAAAAATGTACCAGCCCCCAAAATGTTTACTGCAAAAAGTTTGTTGCATGAAACTTTTTCCCCCACCAAGAGGCACTTTGCAGTTTGTGATTGCTGTTTTATTTCAAGGAGTTGTGCGTTACAAGCTGCGGATGTTACATTCTGTTCCTGACTCTTCACAATAAAAGAGTACAGTCAGTCAGTCCAAGCGTCTCATTGCTTCGGGACAGATCACATTTCAAGGAACAATTGTACATTTTAAGGTTTGTCTATCCATGACATTTATATTTTTTGAACCAAGAAAACGATTGTTTTTGTGCAACGTGCAGATTTGTGCAGACTTGTCGAATTGAGCAAGACAGCTACCCCTGAAAACCCCCCGTTTTCAAGAATGGTAATTGTAATTAAAGAAATAAACTGTACTGTAAATAAAGTTGAAACGAGTCCAAATTTCACTGTTTTCTATCCATTTTCTCACTCTCTGTCATCTGCCTATCCTTATTTGCAGCTGTCTGGCCAAAATTGTCATACGTGTTGCTAGCCTGCTAGCGCGTTGCGGTGCCAGGGATATAATAAAAAAAAAAAATAGAATAGAAAAAGTGAAACAAAATTTTATACTGATTTTTAATTGAAAATTAGGGGGTGCGCGTTATACTCGAAGTAGGAGGAAGGGTTGAGAAGCCAAGTCAGATGGGTGTTCCGCTCGCGCTGGCCGATCCGCGTCCTGGCTCGCCGCGTCTCCGCCGTAGAGAGTGGCCAGTTTCAGAAGGTCCCGCCCCCTTGGTCGTGACATCACGACAGGACGTCTTTGCCTTGCTCGAGAATCAAAACAATGGCTTCAGATTCGGAGAAGATGCTTTCTTCTTACTCATCCAGTTATGAATATGATTCCAATAGTTCTGAAGAGGAAAGCATACATGTTTGGAATCGTTTAAAGAAGTCCTTCCGTATCAATTCGAGCCGTCGAGCAATGAAAGGAAGCTGAGAGACAATTTGGAATTATTTCATCAAAATTCGTGGACAAAATTGAATTAACTCATTCACTGACATTCTTAAATGTATCTGGGAATTGAAAATATGACAGAGCGCCATTCTTGAATTTGTTCAGGTTTTGGTTTTTCTTGCTGGGGTGCCGATAAAGCAATAGATAGATAGAAGATTAATAGATATCTAATAGATAGCTTGCTGGATAGATAGCTTATAGATAACTAGCTGGATAGATAGCTAGCTAATAGATAGCCAGCCAACCAGCTAGATAATAGAGATCTAATAGCTAGCTAGGATAGCTAGCTATCTAGATAGCTAATAGATAGCCAGTAAGCTAATGTAATGTGTTGTTTTTTTATATTCAATGCAGGTCAAATCCTATCTTGGGAACATGGAGGAAAATCCAGACGACTCCTGCATAGGACCTATTATGTCTGTATCTTCACTTGCCACTCTTGTTTTCAGATACGTACCACTTCATTTTAGTTTTGGACTTTCTACTTACCCGATCTTTTTTTAGACACGCTGATTTTATTTTTTACATTTTTGATTTTCACCATTGATATTTTTTTTCGTACAAGTATTGAATCGGGCTCATTTCTTCTTGCTCTGCAGTGTTTCTATAATAGTCTTAATGCGTTTTCTTCAAAAGGAATCGTTTTGACATGGATCTGTTTGTTCGAATGGCCATGGCGCTTTGCTATATGGCATCATTACACAAAGACATCTCATTACTTGGAACTGTTAAATCAAGCACACGTACGGAGCCGCCTCCAGCTATCTACAATTGTCTGTAACACATACAGTGAGACCTCGGTTTATGAACCCCTTGGCTTACGAACTTTCGGTTTACGAACGTTACATTTATGAAAATTTCACCTTGTCATCCAAACTTTTTTTCGTACAGAGCTGCCTCAATGAGCCCGTTCTAAAAACAAAATGGCAGCCGACTGTTTTTGTCCTCTATTCCCCGCCCCCAGTTAAAGCCACGTGATTGGTCAAGAACGCAGCAGTGAGGGCGGAGGGGTTTAAACATTAAAGGGACAGGTAGACGACAGTGAGAGAATTTCAACTTTGCTAGTTCAAAGGCAGAGTGTAGACTGCAAGGTTAAAATATCCCATCAATCAGGCTCCACAACCAACCCGCACAAGCCATCTGTACATTTGATGCAAAAAGCTATCAACCCAGCTAAACAGAACACAATTGATGAGGAACTAGGTAAAATTATAGCAGAGGAAGCACATGCAAGGGATCATTCCTCAAGATGGTGAAAGAAGAAGGCTGCGTTCGTCATCAAGTGTTTAATGCTGAGGAAACCGGCCACTCCTTTCCATCAAGCCATCAACGACCATCACAAAGGTAAATAAAACGACTTTATTATACAGTACAGTTTATTTCTTTATAATACCATAGCACATATACATAAAATCAGGTATATTTTGTGTAGTTTTAAGACGTAGAAAGTAGAAATGTATGTTTTATGGGGACCTGGGAATGGATTATTCTGATTTTAATGGTTTCCTATGGGAAAGTAATTTTTGGGATACACACTTTTTGCCTTACACACTCTGTCTGGGAACCAATTAAGTTCGTAAGCCAATGTATCACTGGATTGAGCGCCCGATGGTTGATAGCGTTCAGACACTCACAGCTGGATGCTTTTTTTTAATTTAATTTTATTTTTTTTGCCTCGATTGTTTGCTGTAAAAATAAAAATGTGGGGGAAAAATGTACCAGCCCCCAAAAAGTTTGTTGCATGAAACTTTTTCCCCCACCAAGAGGCACTTTGCAGTTTGTGATTGCTGTTTTATTTCAAGGAGTTGTGCGTTACAAGCTGCGGATGTTACATTCTGTTCCTGACTCTTCACAATAAAAGAGTACAGTCAGTCAGTCCAAGCGTCTCATTGCTTCGGGACAGATCACATTTCAAGGAACAAGTGTACATTTTAAGGTTTGTCTATAAATGACATATTTTTTGAACCAAGAAAACGATTGTTTTTGTGCAACGTGCAGATTTGTGCAGACTTGTCGAATTGAGCAAGACAGCTACCCCTGAAAACCCCCCGTTTTCAAGAATGGTAATTGTAATTAAAGAAATAAACTGTACTGTAAATAAAGTTGAAATGAGTCCAAATTTCACTGTTTTCTATCCATTTTCTCACTCTCTGTCGTCTGCCTATCTATTTTTATTTGCAGCTGTCTGGCCAAAATTGTCATACGTGTTGCTGGCCTGCTAGCGCGTTGCGGTGCCAGGGATATAATAAAAAAAATACAATAGAAAAAGTGAAACAAAATTTTATGCTGATTTTTAATTGAAAATTAGAGGGTGCGCGTTATACTCGAAGTAGGAGGAAGGGTTGAGAAGCCAAGTCAGATGGGTGTTCCGCTCGCGCTGGCCGATCCGCGTCCTGGCTCGCCGCGTCTCCGCCGTAGAGAGTGCAGGGCCACGGCGCAACACCCTCTCAGCAGGGAGCCCATATGATAAACGGGCGCCATGTCCTGAGGCGCCCCCCGACACAACCAAGCCAAGGTCGGAACCACCGGCGCAGCCAAAGCCAACAGATCCACCAGGAAGTACGGGCTCCAGTGGCAACTCGGAGGCGAATCCTCATTTCCTGTTTCTTCTTTGCCACCCGCCTCCAGCTCCAGAACGTCGGCTTCTTCCCTGCGGGGTGCCGTGGGTTGGCACACGCGGGGGATGTCGAGAGGAGATAACGGCGTTGGAAATACGAGGGGCTCCGCGGGGTTCGCGTCCTTTGAGATGACGCTCAGCGCCTCCGTGGCTCTTTCCTCACGGGCAACCCGGGCCACGGTCGGGCTGCAGGCCCGCGAGCGCACCTCCAGCTTTCTCCCGGCGGCATAAATGACACTTTCCTGCGGTTCGTCCTGAGGTAAGTGCAGGAACAAGTGATGATGAGGGAGGTAGCAGCTTCCTGCCAGGGAATGGCAAGAGCGTGAGATGGACACTCCGGCGACCGCTCGGGCACAGCTCGGCATCCCCTCGGCACGATCCTGCCGCGCCGCGGTTTCCGGGTGTAGGTGGCGCGGCGCTCGGCTTGACTCGCCCTGCGAGGCCTCGCCGCGGGTCAACGTGCCAGCTGGAGAGCAGCCGCAGGATCGAGACCTCCCGCCGGGCCTCGGTTCCTGGGACCTGGTGTATGGCTCGTGATCTTGTTTCCAAACACCCAGGTTGGACCGTACAGAGTCCACCACTTCTTGGAGGTGTTGAATTTCCTTGCGGGCCTCTTTGAGGGCCAACTGGGCCTCCACGCGGTGGCATTCTTCATCGATCCAGTCTTCCTGCATCCTGTACAGCTGAGTCCGCAGCTCATCTATTTCGTAGTCTCTGTGGTGAAACCCAAGAAAATGATCGGGACTTTTGGTCGGTTGTCAAAGTCAGCTTTAGTGTCAAATATACTAATCGGCACTGTCCTCTCAGACCCAGCGTGCAAGGCACTTAGAATGACTTTGACTTATTTCACCGATAGACACCTTAAGGCAAAAATTAGTGCATTCAAAAGATAGGCTGCCAAATGAAAAACAAAGAAATGTAGTTGATACAGTACATTGTAAAAATGAACATTGTAAAGAGCAATACATTGGGGAGACTAAACAAATTCTCCAAAAAAATACTTTATCAACATCGCAGTATGCTCAGACAGACAGACAGACAGACAGACAGACAGACAGACAGACAGACAGACAGACAGACAGACAGACAGACAGACAGACAGACATACATACATACATACACACACACACACACACACACACACACACACACACACACACACACACACACACACACACACACACACACACACACACACACACACACACACACACACACACACACACACATACATACATACATACATACATACATACATACATACATACATACATACATACATACATACATACATACATACATACATACATACATAGACTCACCTGTGTTGTAATCTCTCCATGTTGTCCCGCAGTCTGGCTCGCAGGTGACGTATGCTCACCTCTTTCTGCTGCAGGGGAGTGAGGTACTGCTCCGTGGCGGGAGGCCTGATCCCATGGTTGTCACTACATATCGTATGCTTTGCTTGACGCCTGAGGGGGAAAACGCACAGGTGGCCACGAGGCACTGTTACATTATGTATTGGGGATATCGTTGCCGTTTGTTGACTTTTTTTTGTTTGTGCAGAGAAGAACTTCATTGTGCAAACGATTATCAAAACAAAGGAATCTTGAACAGCCTTACGACCAACTCAACTTACGACCATGACCTTCAGACCCAATTTTTTTGTAATTAAATTCTACACCTAGCACTACAACGCGCTAGCAGGCCGGCAACGCGTAGGACAATTTTTTCCACTCGCACTCTCTATTCAACATTTTGAATGGATTTCGACTTTCGACCATTTCGACTTACGACCGTTTGGTCGGAACGAAAGTCGGTCGTAAGTCGGCTGGTACCTGTACATGTAACTGGTGTGATAATGATGGTATCATGAGATGGATTAAAACCCCTGTGGCAACCCGAAAGTCAAATGCATGGCCCGCCACCATGACTCCTCATTTTTGTGTCAAACGATGAGAGTCTTTGTACCTTGGCGTGGTGGGATACATCCGCGGTGTGAGGCTTCCCTCAGTCACCTTGACCTTCAGCGGGTAGTTGCTGGTGCTGGACATGTCAGTGTGGGAGCATCGTCCGCCGCTGCCACTCGTTCCTGCTGAGCGCCTTGACGAAAAAAAAAAAAAAACACTGAGTTGATGTGTCCTTCCCGTTACTTGTCAAAGCAAATGAGGCGTGACCGTACCTGCGCTGACCTAACGCGGACTTCCTGCTTGGGGTGAGAGTTAAGGACATGCTGCACCTCGCGAGGGGAGTTCTTCCAGATAGACTCTGCAAACATTTAAATGGAGTTTGCAACACATGAAGATACAGTATGTTTTGAATCTTTGAGCTTCCTAATGCACTGATTGTCGATTATTATTGATTTGGACAGCCTTTTGATGTTTTATTTTGCAAAGTGGGTCCCCGAAACTGGCCAATATGCATCACATAAATTATCTTTTAAGTAACACATTTATTTGTTCACATCAATTTAGCTTTGTTTGGTCTTTTGTCTTTACTTTATTCTTATATCCTTTTTCCTCGCTTCACTTCTTTTTATTTATCTAGCTATCCAGCTATCTAGCTGGCTACCTAGCCAGCTATCTATTAGCTATTGGCTGGCTATCTAGCTGGCTATCGATTAGCTGTCTGGCTAGCTATTAGCTATATGGTGCATCTGGCTATCTATCTAGTTAGCTATTGCCTATCTATTAGCTAGCTTTCTATCTATTTAAGTTACTTCCGGGTTGAGTGAATGCTGGCGCATGTGGCTGCCGCTGCTCCCCCACAGAAAAACGTATGTTGTGACTGTAAAGTGACCTTGAGAGTTTTGAAAGGTGCTTAGAAATGAAATGTATTACTATTGTATTACTATAAATGTATTATTATTATTATTATTATTATTATTATTATTATTAAATCCATGGTAGCATTTCAATCACTCTTTCTGTCATGACATTTATTTTCCACATGATGGTGCAGTGGAAAAAAATGAGGCATCGTGGTGCATTGGCCAACCATTTAGATGGAAAGCCTCATTGCTTTATGCCTCATTTTGCCATAACGGTGGATTTGTGTTCAGTTACCGGTAATTTCGCGGGTTATTTTGTGACTAAATTTATAAGACACCATTTGTACTGCGATATGATGTTTTTTTTTTCATGTGAAATGGACGTGACCGAAAAGAAGTTGGGAATCGCTTACTTAGACCGTACACACACACACACACACACACACACACACACACACACACACACACACACACACACACACACACACACACACACACACACACACACACACACACACACACACACACGTACACACGCACGACTCAATTCATCTCACTTCGCCTCTCGAGTCTGAGCAGCAGCAGCAACCAACAGGTGGTCACAGCATCGTGAGAAATACAAACGTAGGCGTGTTACGTAAGCGTACGCGTGATCGTGGATCCGGATTCGAGCAACGCAACGAAACCGGCGATTAGGATGAACATCCGGCAATAGAATTGCGATGAACTCGTTAGTAGTCAGGCTTTTTGCCTCTTGTCACTTTGGGTCTAAGTCCCCCAGCGGTGTCCTACAAAACGGGTTGCGGCGACTTGCCATGAGAGCGTCTCACCTTGTCAGAAGCCGACCCGAGCGTGCTGCTCACGGGGACAACGACGACGAAACCGAGGCTGGTGCTCGTTCGTCGCCGGCAGAAGACGCAGCAGTCGATGCGGATCCGAGCGCATTCTGCTGCTGTGAAGGACCCCACATCTCGTGCGCCCACTGCGACGTCGATGCCTCTTAAAGAGACATACCTGCCAACTTCTGAAACCAGAAAAGCCGAGTAATACAGCCGGGGTCCAGGTTACTGCGCATGCGCAGTAAACTGCATTTCTGCTTCTTAGCGTTTTTTTATCATTTCAAATAATGTTTACACTTTTATACAGGAATTGTAATCATTTATACGAGCAGCTATAAAGTAAGGTTGTTTGGTATGAAACTCAAACTTGCGTCATTTTCACCTTTTCTTGAGCGAAGTCTAACTGCTTGTAATGCTTGAGAGTATCCCTCACGAAACGACTGTCCTTTCCTTATACTTTTCACACTTTTTGCTGATTTTTTTCTCCGGCAGATGCCATTACACGACAATGATAAAAATGACGCTAAGCCTTGAGTCGCGATTCCAGGAAAGACCCGTACAACGCGCATGCGCATTTACTTTATTCTTATATCCTTTTTCCTCGCTTCACTTCTTTTTATTTATCTAGCTATCCAGCTATCTAGCTGGCTACCTAGCCAGCTATCTATTAGCTATTGGCTGGCTATCTAGCTGGCTATCGATTAGCTGTCTGGCTAGCTATTAGCTATATGGTGCATCTGGCTATCTATCTAGTTAGCTATTGCTTATCTATTAGCTATCTATTTAAGTTACTTCTTCTATCTATTTAAGTTACTTCCGGGTTGAGTGAATGCTGGCGCATGTGGCTGCCGCTGCTCGCCCACAGAAAAACGTATGTTGAACGTATGTTGTGACTGTAAAGTGACCTTGAGAGTTTTGAAAGGTGCTTAGAAATGAAATGTATTACTATTGTATTACTATAAATGTATTATTATTATTATTATTATTATTATTATTAAATCCATGGTAGCATTTCAATCATTCTTTCTGTCATGACATTTATTTTCCACATGATGGTGCAGTGGAAAAAAAATGAGGCATCGTGGTGCATTGGCCAACCATTTAGATGGAAAGCCTCATTGCTTTATGATGCCTCATTTTGCCATAACGGTGGATTTGTGTTCAGTTACCGGTAATTTCGCGGGTTATTTTGTGACTAAATTTATAAGACACCATTTGTACTGCGATATTCATACTTTTCGTGACATTTTAGTTCGGTGGAGTGATGTTAGATGATTTTTTTTCATGTGAAATGCACGTGACCTAAAAGAAGTTGGGAATCGCTTACTTAGACCGTACACACACACACACACACACACACACACACACACACACACACACACACACACACACACACACACACACACACACACACACACACACACATACAGACACAAACACGTACACATGCACGACTCAATTCATCTCACTTCGCCTCTCGAGTCTGAGCAGCAGCAGCAGCTACCAACAGGTGGTCACAGCATCGTGAGAAATACATACGTAGGCGTGTTACGTAAGCGTACGCGTGATCGTGGATCCGGATTCGAGCAACGCAACGAAACCGGCGATTAGGATGAACATCCGGCAATAGAATTGCGATGAACTCGTTAGACCCAAAGTGACAAGAGGCAAAAAGCCTGACTACTAAGTCCCCCAGGGGTGTCCTACAAAACGGGTTGCGGCGACTTGCCATGAGAGCGTCTCACCTTGTCAGAAGCCGACCCGAGCGTGCTGCTCACGGGGACAACGACGACGAAACCGAGGCTGGTGCTCGTTCGTCGCCGGCAGAAGACGCAGCAGTCGATGCGGATCCGAGCGCATTCTGCTGCTGTGAAGGACCCCACATCTCGTGCGCCCACTGCGACGTCGATGCCTCTTAAAGAGACATACCTGCCAACTTCTGAAACCAGAAAAGCCGAGTAATACAGCCGGGGTCCAGGTTACTGCGCATGCGCAGTAAACTGCATTTCTGCTTCTGAGCGTTTTTTTATCATTTCAAATAATGTTTACACTTTTATACAGGAATTGTAATCATTTATACGAGCAGCTATAAACTAAGGTTGTTTGGTATGAAACTCAAACTTGCGTCATTTTCACCTTTTCTTGAGCGAAGTCTAACTGCTGGTAATGCTTGAGAGTATCCCTCACGAAACGACTGTCCTTTCCTTATACTTTTCACACTTTTTGTTGATTTTTTTCTCCGGCAGATGCCATTACACGACAATGATAAAAATGACGCTAAGCCTTGAGTCGCGATTCCAGGAAAGACCCGTACAACGCGCATGCGCAATTCATCTAAAGTAAGCTAACAGCTAGCACTGTGACGATTGCCTGTTCTCGTGTTTTGAATTAGCGTTGACAGTGCTTACTATGTTGACGATTTTGGATTTATTGTTTTTATTGGAAACCGTCATTGTCATTATTAACCCGTGACCCGGAATGAGATCTTGAAAACTGTAGTTTATACAGCAAAACCGGAGTACAGGCAGGGATGGAATGTTAATAATACAAATAGTGTAGCAGTATACTCACCTGATTAGGGTACAGGATGTGTGGCTTTACGTCCCATTCAGGATCAGCGTGAATGTGAGTGAATGGCTGTCTGTCTCTTTCTGTGATTTATGTTAGTGTTTGCATTATCGTTGGGTTTATTTCCATTGCAATTTATTTGTACTTAAAATCGGCACCTCAATATAGCAAACAATTGCACTGTAATTGTGATAAAAAAACATTTGCAAAGCAGTGAAGCCACAAGTGAATGGTGACATAACAGTGACGACTGTAATACAACAAACCCGAATGTTAGCATTTCCGCTCGTTTTAATAATTTAATAATTAATCCTAATTTATCGATTGATACCATTTTTGACAGGTGTTCAACAGAAGCATTTTTAAGCACCAATAGTAACAAATGTCCCAAAAACATTTTACCCATTTGAAAAGGAGAAAAATTTAAGTTGATCTGGAAAAAATAAATACTGTTTTCTTGCAATTATAATATTGTTTAACTTACATGCACAAGTCCTCCAGAACCCCCAAAAAATGTACCCCGGTGAAGATCCTCATGAACAATTTGCCTTCTTAAATTGTGTGTGTCTTTGCATTGTCCAGCAGGAAGAATGCAGGACCACGGGTGACAAGGATGTCCTGGTATGGCTCGCTCTGGTGCAAATTCACAGCTCCTTGCTTCTGAAGCAAAAGGAAACACTGGAACGTTCTAGCCACCTGCACACGGATGTTTCCGGAGCAAAGGTCCCCCAGGCAGAACGACGTGTCTTCACACCACTGATGCACACAAGCATACAAACACATGCAATATAGGCGTATGATTTTGTCTAGACTCCAATACAGCGTCCCAGAAAATGCACAAGATGGCGACACACAACGATTCAACAATTCCTTCTAATTTCGCGATCAACACGGTGTTTTCAGACGAAAAAAAGTGCCCAAAATGCATTGGGTGTCACTTTGTCGGTCAGGGGCGTTCCTTCAGTGACGTGACGTGAGGACTCATCATCAACTCGAAAACAAGACTTCCTGAATATTCAGCGAGAGTCTTAAAACGTAAAATATAGCTACATGCGGTGGAATCTTTGTAAAATGCGCTCAGTAGAAGTCATTTGAAGTGATTTTACAAATTATGGACGCAACTTGTCCGGAGGTGTCGGTTGTCCTTTAAGTGGGCTATGTTGTTTATGAAAGACTAATAAAGGCAAATACAAAACAAAGGCCATAATTTGAGGAAATACATTAAGAGGAAAGCACACAGGTTTAAGAATGAAAAAGACATGTTATAAAACATGTTATTTTTATGTTCTTACTTGTAGAGATTTCAGGAGCATGTTTGACTTTTGGTACACCGCGTGCAGCTCGACAACATTTTGGCTGCCCAGCAAAGACTGCAAATTACAAAGGGAGGAAATTATTTACTGGTAGCGCCAGCTCAACCACCAGGGAGGACTTGGACAGGAACCATCTGCTGCAGCAGTCCTTGTAGTTTACTGCCTATCGTTAATACTTCTGCAAACTATAGTCATGACACAGTTGAGCGAGGCAAAAAAAAGGAAATACTTCAGGAATACTGCCTTCCCAAATATTAATGCGATATCCTCATTGCAAAGGCTACGATACGACTTGTCATTGAGAGTGAAGGGGTGCACAGAATGTCAAATTATCTTTCCTCATTAAAATGACTGGAATTGCCCTTATTCCATTCTATTCCTTCCTGTTTTTTTAATTTTTGTAGCACTCTGCAATAATGCGTATGAAAACAATAATTCTATGCGTATGAAAACAATAATTCTAATTTCGTGATCAACACAGTGTTTTCAGGCGAAAAAAAAAGTACCCAAAATGCATTGTGTGTCGCTTTCTCGGTCACTGGCGTTCCCTCCGTGACGTCACTTAGGGGATCGTCATCAACTCGAAAACAAGACTTCCTGAGTATTCAGCGCGAGTCTTAAAACGTAAAATATAGCTACATGCGGTGGAATCTTTGTAAAATGCGCTCAGTAGAAGTCATTTGAAGTGATTTTACAAATTATTAACGCAACTTGTCCGGAGGTGTCGGTTGTCCTTTAAAAATGCAAGCAAAAGTTGAAGCCATGCAAAGGTTGAAGTCACCTGACAACGTTGTTCCATTTGAGACTGATGTACAAAAACAAAGTCCTCTGATGGAAGCTTTGGAAGACTTGCGTCCGATCTGAGCTCACCCTGACAGACACGAAGCACATATTACCGAAAGAGAATATCAAAATTTGCCAGAAACAGCGGATCTTACTTGCATGAGCTCCATGTCACTGTGGTTGTCGCTGGAATAAATAACGTCTGTGTGCTTGTCTTCTATTAAGGAATTGTCGAGACTTTCTATGCTGAGTGGGCTCATGTTGCTTTCAGCTGACACAGAGATGTTTGAAACAGAACAAGAAGACTGCTGATCAACGTCTGTGTATGAAAATAAGCTCATGTCTATTTTTAATGCAAGCATTTCATATCCTGGTACAGATACAATTATATATTATTAAACGCTGTTGTAAAACACTGCGCACAGTACCGTATTTTCCGTTGTCTACGGCGCACCCAAAAGCCTTGATTTTCTTCCAAAGATGACCCTGCGCCTTATACTTAGATGCGGCTTATATGTGAAGTAATATTGAGCCACATCAGGTCTCGCAACTACTGTCAGCAGCCACCGACTGTTTTGCTGTAGAAGTAGTGCCTCACCCCAGACTCTACAGTAGCGCCTTATAATATCTTTGGAAAACTTCTATATCTTTTCATCTTATATTTAGATATCTTTTTCAGTCATTAAATGTGCACCTAATAGTCTGGTGCACCTTATATACTGTACTGGAAAATACAGTATATACTGTACTATATTGTAGTATATTTTAATCACTTAGCAGAATAATATTTGGCCCAAGAAAATGACCCTTCGCACCCTGCCCACCACCTTTTCCAGCTACTCACCTCATGCAGGCGCAACCGATCCACGCGCACCAAAACCAGCAGACATTTAAACAGTTTCCCCCATGCCATTAAATCTTTGAACAGTAGCCCAAATGGAACTGTATAGTGGCTCTTGCAATTTTTTGATGATGATACTAGTGCAGCGTGTTCGACTGGAAACAAATTCCTTGTTTGTTCTACATACTTGGCAATAAAGATGATTTTGATTCTGATACAGTGATACCTTGGCTTATGAACTTAATTGGTTCCCAGACAGAGTGTGTAAGGTGAAAAGTGTGTATCCCAAAAATTAATTTCCCATAGGAAACCATTCAAATGAGAATAATCCAGTAATCAAGTTTGGAAACCTCCAAATCACGCTTCACTTCGCTTACTGTGTTATTGTGAAGTTCATGTTAATTTTGAAGACTTTAGAGATGTCAAGAGATGTTTAGAGTCAAACAAGACCTTTCTGATTCAAGATATGTTACCTTCATGGTCATCTTGCCGCATGACCCCTTCCTCCTCTTCCTCATATTCCAACTGGATAACACCCTTTGGAAAAGCCTGTAGACCAAAAATGGCATTCCACCAAAATCACACATTCAAAATGGGTATTATTGGGGTGTGATCAGGGATGAGAAAGAGTTTGTGGTACCTCCTTAATCTCTGAGCCTATAAAACGACAGCATGGCTGCATCAACAATTTGACTGCATTTCCACTTTGTTTCGAAAATGTGAGCTGCCATTTTGGGGGAGCCATTATTGGGCTGACAATCAGATCAGAGTCGTCGCCGAGCTGCATGCGCATGGCTTTGTCCGTCAGAATTGTCCTTTTGTCTACAGTCAACTTGCACTTGTTCCATCCTCTCTTGTTTTTTTTGCTAGCTGAGGAATGATGAGTCATGTCATGTTAGATACATTTGATATACAGTAAAGTCTCGTTATATCGATATTCAAGGGAGTCCGAAAAAATATCGATATAACCGGGACTATCGATATATCCGACCCTGTTTACATGTAATTTTCTCCGTGCGTGCATAGAAATAGCATCGATATAACCGGGACTATCGATATATCCGATATCGATATAACGAGACTTTACTGTATTTTACTACTATTCACTGACAGACAGGCGAAGTTGGTTGCTTTTTTTTTTAAATTAACGCACAACATATTTTCTTTGATTTGTTTCACACAATTTTAATGCATACTAACACTTGGAGAAATGTCAAATTTTTGTCATGGGCTACATTGTAGTTGGGGTTTCCTTCATTGGGCCGTTAGTACTGGCAATGCAATAAATGTACAATATGATCACATTTTATTCCAAGTTAGATAATGTGGGGTTACTTCATGAAGTGATGCGATCACAATTTGTTTGTCTGTCATTGGATAGTTGGATTATATGATTTTTACATGTCTGGTTTCAGATATTTCCTTTTGCTGAATACCGTAGGCGTTTAAAATGTACATTCAAAGGACAATCGACAAGTTGTGTCCATAATTTGTAAAATCACTTCAAATGACTTCTACTGGGCGTATTTTACAAAGATTCCACCGCATATAGCTATATTTTATATTTTAAGACTCGCGCTGATTATTCCATTAATATAAGTCTTGTTTTTGTGTTGGTGACGATTCCTGACGTGACGTCACGGAGGGAACGCCCCTGACCGAGAAAGCGACACACAATGCATTTTGGGTACTTTGTTTGGTCTGAAAACTTCGTGTTGATCCGTGTTGATGGCAAAATTAGAAGGAAAACACATAAATAACGCGATGGTGAACCGTTGTGTGTTGCACCAAGACTACTATTTGATACTAGTTGACACAAATTCCCAGCAGACAAATCAGCCCATTTCCAACAGAGCTTGGGCGCCATCTTGTGCATTTTCTGGGACTCTACATTGAAGTCCTGACGGAATTGATACGGGAGGACTTCTTTAATCAATTGCAAACATTTATGCTTTCCTCTTCGGAACTATTTGAATCATATTCATAACTGGATGAGTAACAAGAAAGCATCTTCTCCGAATCTGAAGCCATTGTTTTGATTCTCGAGCAAGGCAAGACGTCCTGGCGTGACGTCACGACCAAGGGGGCGGGACCTTCTGAAACTGAAACTTTCTGAGGTCATTTTGAAGTACTTTTGGTACATTTTAAGTCATTTGTATTGGTGTTTTGCATTTGACTAAAAATATCAGCCTGCGTGTTTTGGGTATTTTAGATGCTATCAAACGTTTTTCTGATGTCAGTTAGGAAACAAAAAAAAATGGTGTCGGTTGTCCATTAAGGTGAGAAGAAACATTACTTTGGCTGTCTCTACTAGTGTCAGGCACGGGCAGGAGGGCAAAGGTTGTCTGCTCTAGAGGTGACCGATCGAGGCACTCTACTTTCTCTGCATCGGCTCTTCTCTTTCCATCTAAAGAACAAACAGATGGGATTTCTCAACCAGGGGCTGACTGTACATCTATTTTTTTACACATGGCAGTGAATGCTGAAGAAAGTACACCATTGTACCATGCTGGAGGTTGAGTGAAGATTCATGAGGTATCTCATTTTGAATTTGTAATGGAAAGGAGTCAACAAAATCTGGATGAGTGCCGTTGTATGTCAGAAAGTCTGTGGGATCGAAAAGCATCACCATATTTAGCATCGTGAGAAAGCCTCAGACAGATTTAAATGTTTGTTCAGATTACTTAACAAGACCAACCAAGAGACATGTCCAATCCGGCACCCTCATCTCCAAACAAGTCTTGCGGATGACCCAGACTCTGAAAGTTCAGACCCATCTGAACAATGTTGCATTGGGACGTATCTATAGCAGATCGCAATGAAAATATGAGTGTGTAAAAATTGACAACTTTGTCAGACGAGTACAGGTTTGCTTGCAACGAAATGGTGGACGTTTGGAACACATCTTGGGAAAGCCATAAATTGACTAAAAATTGACAGAAATAGCTCAAACGCTGGTGAATGGTCTTCCATAAACTGAATAATGTGTGCTTGTAATTTGAAATAAATAGCTTTTTAATCAAAGCAACAATTGGAATTTTCATGGGTACGCATCTTTTTGGGTCACCCTGTACCTTGTCCGCAGTGTTAGCACAAGGTGTGTTTACTAATATGACGCCATGTGTTAGTTGTTGTATATCAAAATATTTTTTCCATGAAGGTTTGGAGAGTATTAGTTAGACAAACTGCAAGGTTTTGCTATTTTGGTGAACGATTTTCTTATTTGTGTGAATAAATAATAATAATAATAATAATAATAATAATAATACATTTCATTTATAAGCGCCTTTCAATACTCTCAACGTCACTTTTCAGTCACAGGATAAGATTTTCTGTGGGTGAGCAGCGGCAGCCACACGCGCCAGCGTTCACACAACCCAGAAGTAACTCAAATAGATTGAAAGCTAGCTAGCTAATAGATAGCCAATAGATAGCTAATAGATAGCCAGCCAGCTAGCTACCTAGATAGCTATATAACTAATAGATAGCCTGCTGGATAGCTAGATAGCCAGCCAAATAGCATATAAATAACCAGCTAGGTAGCTAGCTACATTTAACAGAGCCGTTTTCATGGATGAAAATGAAAAAAATACATATTTCGCAAATGTGAAGAGTTTTGTAGAAATAGCCAATGGTTACAAAACAGTGCAGATGAGCCGTTAGACAAAAAGGTAATCTGAAAAACACAATTAAAAGTTTTACATAATAAAAGTTGCAACAATAAGTTTGTCTGATTGTAAATAATTTTGTTCTTATGTTTCGTCAAACGGTTACCTGAATAATCCTTCAGGGTGATTTCATCTGGATGGCTTTGGTTTTGCGAAAATATATCCATGTCCATGTTAAAGTCACTGATGGAAAGAAATCAGAATGGATAATACATACATATCAACTATTAAAATTTCACAATTAGAAACATGTTTGGAGATGTAATTGAGGAACTTAATATTCAGCACGCGATACTTATTCATTTGGTGCGAGAAGACATCTTAATTTTGAGTTAAGTCAGAATTCTGAGTTAAAAGTCGGAATTGTGAGTTAAAAGTCAGAATTTTGAGTTAAAAGTCGGAATTCTGAGTTAAAGGTCGGAATTCTGAGTTGAAAGTCAGAATTTTGAGTTAAAAGTCGGAATTCTGAGTTAAAGGTCAGAATTCTGAGTTAAAAGTCGGAATTCTGAGTTAAAAGTCAGAATTCTGAGTTAAAAGTCGGAATTCTGAGTTAAAGGTCAGAATTCTGAGTTAAAAGTCGGAATTCTGAGTTAAAAGTCGGAATTCTGAGTTAAAAGTCGGAATTGTGAGTTAAAAGTCGGAATTGTGAGTTAAAAGTCAGAATTCTGAGTTAAAGGTCGGAATTCTGAGTTAAAAGTCGGAATTCTGAGTTAAAGGTCGGAATTCTAAGTTAAAGTTTGGAATTCTGAGTTAAAAGTCAGAATTCTGAGTTAAAAGTTGGAATTCTGAGTTAAAGTTCAGAATTCTGAGTTAAAAGTCGGAATTCTGAGTTAAAGGTCGGAATTCTGAGTTAAAAGTCGGAATTCTGAGTTAAAAGTTGGAATTCTGAGTTAAAGTTCAGAATTCTGAGTTAAAAGTCGGAATTCTGAGTTAACGGTCGGAATTCTGAGTTAAAAGTCGGAATTCTGAGTTAAAGGTCGGAATTCTAAGTTAAAGGTCGGAATTCTGAGTTAAAAGTTGGAATTCTGAGTTAAAGGTCGGAATTCTGAGTTAAAAGTCGGAATTGTGAGTTAAAAGTCAGAATTGTGAGTTAAAAGTCAGAATTCTGAGTTAAAGGTCGGAATTCTGAGTTAAAAGTCGGAATTCTGAGTTAAAGGTCGGAATTCTGAGTTAAAAGTCGGAATTCTGAGTTAAAGGTCGGAATTCTGAGTTAAAAGTCAGAATTCTGAGTTAAAAGTCGGAATTCTGAGTTAAAGATCGGAATTCTGAGTTAAAACTCAGAATTTTGAGTTAAAAGTCAGAATTCTGAGTTAAATGTGTGTGCGTTACTTCCGGGTTGAGTGAACGCTGGCGCGTCTGGCTGCCGTTGCTCACCCGCAGAAAAACATTTTTGTTCTTATCCTGTGACTGTAACTGTGTCCTTTAGAGTTTTGAAAGGCGCTGAGAAATTCAATGTATTATTATTATTATTATTATTATTATTATTATTATTATTAAGTGTATGAGCACTTTACTCATTGAAAGTTTTGCTTCGTGATACATAATTGAGCCTTTGAAGCTCTCATGCATCAAGAACACACGAAGCGTCGAAATGAGAAATCAAGCAGGTACCTCGTGTCAGACAAGACTGAAAAATCTTCAGTAAAAGCGATCATTTTTCCGGCGGCCTCAAACCCTTCAAAAGTCAAACTGTTTGTCCCATTTGGAGCGCCTAGAATGAAAAAGGTTATTTCAACAAATAAAGAAGTATTTCATTTTAAGTATATTTCAACAAATAAAGATCACACTCAAGAGACAATGAAAAGTATTAAAACCACCTGAGTTGTTAAATCAAAATGCCTTACCTGGCCGGAATGACAGTTTGAGCTTATCCGCAGCATGATTACAATCTGTGAGGAGATACTTTGCTTTTCTGGAAAAAATCTGAGCTAGGCCAAGGAGCAAAGATCCACATAGCCGTAAACCAAGTGTCTGTAAATACAGCATGACTTATTTCATAAAATTATTTTATCACATTAATTGGTGAAATATATTTGGTAGTTAACAATTGTTTACCTGTGGGGAAGATACAATATCTTCTATTGCTACATCCAAATTACATTGAATGACATGGGCCTGAGTGACCTTCTGCTGATTGTGCACCGATAGCCAGATTTCTTTGAGTGTTTCCCATTTGTATGAGAACGGGGTCCAAATAGTATGCATCTTCCAAGAATAATTTTGTGGCCTGAAAAAAAAAATCCTGGAAGGTTTTATTATCATAATTTTATTATATCCACTGGTTGATGTAATTTAGAAATTTGGTGAAAGATGTCACAGCAAATGTTCTATCTATCTATCTATCTATCTATCTATCTATCTATCTATCTATCTATCTATCTATCTATCTATCTATCTATCTATCTATCTATCTATCTATCTATCTATCTATCTATCTATCTATCTATCATTAATTCATTTATTCGAATATATGAAGCATTAACGCTGTAATTAATTGCACCTGTTGTAACACCGTCATCGTTTTTAAGGGAGGGGAAAGTTGTTTTATTAAACCAACCTTTACTCGCTCGCAATTTATGACATGGTTCGAATAAACGATTTTAACCGCAGATTTGTGTCTTTCTGAAGTAATACTTGTTAGCAGTAGCAAAAATATTAAGTGAGAAAATGAATTCATCCATTTTGTCTTGTGTCAATGTACTCCAGGTGCGGAAGAAATATGAAAAGTGAAGGTCGGCATTGGTAAAGCGTTTAACATACAAAGTGGACGGTTAATAACCAATTTTGGAGAAAGGCAAAGTTTAGGAGTAAGTAGGATGGAAGAGTAAAGTGTAATATTTATATACATTTACCGTTTAAGCAAACACAAAACCGCCCGTTAATTTCAGCAGTAGTCGCAATTGGTAAAATCATTACTGTACGTGTACTTGAAAATCCCGGCTTTTTATATTTCGCAACTGACGTCATGGATTTATGATGCGTTCGCTGAAAGTTGGAAAGCTGCAATCTCCGTCCCAGGACGAGGAAAAGTGCGCTGGAACGCTCCTTTTTACTGGGAAATGGGAGTTTCCGAAATTGAGAAAAAAAGGAACCCAATTTCTACAATCGGATTCAATACAATTCACTTGATCATGTTGGCAAAGCATAATTTACAAGATTAAAAACATATATTGCTCCATGTTTTTTTTAAATTCTTGTATTGAGTTATTCAAAGTAGTGTAATGTCCGTGGTTGTTATTCGTGTTTTTGAAGGCAGGGCTCATCGAAAGAGCGTGACGTCATACAGAGAAGGGCCAGTAATGTCCAAAATAATAATTATTTTCCTCTCAATGCCCTCTCGTGCAATGCATACCTCCTTGCATCAAACTTGACAGTGTAATTTTCTTTCTCAAAAATTTAATGTAAAAAAAAATGTCATCTGTGTTTCTTTGAAGGTGTCGGACGTTTTGCTTCTTATCCAAGAGGCTTCGTCAGCAAACAATTTTTTTGCTGGTAGTTTTGGCCCCATATATATATCCCTACTGTCCAGACGTGGCGGTGCAAAACTCTGCTATGATTGGTCCCTGCTCTCAGGTTGCGGGGAGTAGTCTTCTGCAATTAGTGCAAAAAATTAGTGCATCCAAAAGATAGGCTGCCAAATGAAAAACAAAGTAATGTAGTTTATTCAATACATTGTAAAAATGTAAATTGTAAAGAGCAATACATTGAGGAGACTAAACAAATTCTCAAAAAAGACTTTATCAACATAGCTGGGATAATCGGCGGTACATATGCAACTAAAAGCTTGCAAACACTCATTTGACGACAATGAAGTTAAAATCGTAGCGAAAGAAAATAGATTGTTTGAAAGGGGAGTAAAAGAAGCTATTTTCATAAAACAGCAAAACCCTTCACTCAATCGCCATGGTGGGGTGAGGTTCAATTTGGATCATTCCTACAACAGACTTCTTAGGCAACATAGGCTTAGTTATGCTGATGAGGTGAAACCAGTGCAAATTGGGCAATCAGGCCAGTCATAGACCCTATACTCAGGCAGGACAATAGAAGTAATCAGTCAGGACAATAGAAGTAATCAGTGTAGCCGCAGGGAGTAGTCCTCCACCCCCCCCGACCTGAGAGCAGGGACCAATCATAGCAGAGTCTGGCACCGCCACGTCTGATATATTTAGGGCCAAAACTACCAGCAAAAATTTTAATTCGCTGAGGAAGGCTCATGATAAGAAGCGAAACATCCAACACCTTCTCCTGTTTCAGAGACAAAGATTTTTATTCCAAAAACATGTACAATACAAAATTTTATTACTTCTTTTATTTTCAGTCAAAAGATGAGGGATTCACGGATATGAAAACAAGGAAGGTAATACAAATTTTGATTATAAAAAAGGATTGTGTAATTTAGTCTGCATGTAAGAAAATATAAAAAGTAGAACATCAAATTGAAAAAACTTAAATAACATATACAAAGGCTTTTATGGTTGTAAAAAGCACGGGAACATATGTATTTTTTGGTTCGAAATGGTCGTTCATTACAATGAACAGACTTTAGCACCTTCACAAGTCAAGTGATAATAAATGTTTGGAATGCCAACCGTCGGAGTGCAGTCAATTCGCTGCATTAAATTGTTTGTAGCGACTTTTGGCTGGATGTCAGTGCTAGGTGGACCTCCGTCAAAACCAATGACACCTAAATAAAGTGGTGTAAGTGGACTTCACCAATTCCAGCAGAATGTCTGAGAACTACTTTGAAGTGAACGTCTGCGTGGGCTGCGTCTCTGGATCGAAATACTGTTGCGCTGACTCTGCCTTGGAGGTGCAATTTCTGATTTCGTGTTTCAGCTCGGACAACTGCTGGGAATGGTTGCTGAGAGTGCCATTAAATTGCAGGAGGAAGCCATTCGATTGTCTGTCCAGCTCCTCCCTAATTCTCTCCAGATCTTCTGTTAAATAATTAAGAACTTTACACTGGTCTTCCACACTAGCGACACGACCACCGACCTCTGTCACCTCTTTTTGTACCCCCATGGCTGTGCTCCGACAGCCTCGGACCTCGTCAGCTAGCCGTTTCTTCATTTCCTGCAACTCTGCTCTGAGCCGGCCCAGTTTGCGCTCACCTGCACCAAGCATGGAAGCCTGATGTCGAACTAGTTGAACCACACCTTTCATCTGTTGGGCCAGACGGGACTCTCTCTCATGCCAGGAGCTGTTGACTCTTCCCACTTGGTGGACTACGGTCCTCAGTGACTCCTGAATTCCTTTTAGGGTGCGGTTGACCGAGCGAACGTTGAACTTAAGGATCGTGAGCTGGCCCTGTTCTTTTTCTTGCTGCTCTTTGTCGGTCATATGCCTCATGATATTCTGTAGCGTGATGTTGAGGCTATTCAAATGGTCACTTTGCCTATCTAATAACACCTTGACATGCTGATCCTCCGCAGGGTCAATACTTGAAGGTGAAGAGTCTCCTTGAATAGCCGCGGGTGTTTTGGATGAAGAACAAGAGGAAGAACAAATAATCTCCAGGTTGCTCAGCTGTTTTTTCACCCTGTCCACATCCATCTCGAGTCTCCCTCGGAGGGACTCCCGCTCTGTCTCTAGGGTCGGAACGGCATGTCCCTCCAGAAGTGCAGGAGCAGTGGCATTTCCCAACTCTTCCAAAGCTATCAGTAGGCGACCCTCGAGTTCCCTCAACCTGTCCTCCATTCTGGCCTCCAGGCCCTGTCCTGTCTCAGTTTTGTCTGAGGCGATGCTCCTCTTTTCCAGCTGCCCTGTCAGGTTGAGCTTGGTCTCTACGTATTTAAGGCGCCCTTCCAGCATACCCTCAATGTGGTCTTTGTGACCTCCCAACTCGACTTTTAGATGTTTCTGAGACTGATTGAGGCCCACCACTGATGCTTCCACCAACTGCACTCTATCACTCAGTCCACTCACAACAGCGCAGCAGCTTTCTATTGTGCTGAAATGATGAACCTGAGCCCGCAGGTTCCTCACCTCTGTCCATAGGTCGTTTGTACTTTCTTCCAAAGTATCTTCCATTTGTTCCTGCCTTTCAACTCGCTCCTTCTTGCACTGATGACGTATGTCTCCTGCTTTCTCCTCACATCGACCCACTGCACTCTCCACACGTTCCTCAAATGCACCTATAATGTTAGCCTTGGCTGCACTCAGTTTGGTATCCAATAGCTGATCCGTAGCCTTTTGGTATTTCCTCTCAAGATGTGTGGAGTCAGATACTTTACCTTCTCTGGCGGATATCTTTTCCAATGCTTCGTCATGTGTCATTACTGTGGCTTTGAGCTCCTGAAGCTCTGCCGTCTTGGCTTGCAGTTCGTTCCTGAGTTTTTCTACCCTTCCATCCAATTCTGTGAACCCTGAAAAGACGTTTCTGCCGTCAAGAGTGCCAGCATCAGGATCTCCCCCAGGAATCTCTACAAAGCCAACTGTGGAAGGGCTAGAGTCCATCGGAGGAGCAGAAAGAGGGCTGGGGGCAGCCGTAAGCAGAGCTGTCAGCATCCTGTTGGCGTCCTCTCTTAGTGACACTCGAAGGCGATCCTCCAGGCCATTCACAGCCCCCCTTAGGGACTCCAGTCCCTGGTTCAGGCGTCGTAAATCCTCCTCAATTTGGTATATTCTCTCCTCTGTCGCATTTTCTAGAGCCTGGCCTAAAATAATAAGAGATAACCTTAGCATTACACCAGTGTCAGTTACATTTGTTACAATATCCACACAAAAGCAGCCCGTATCGGTATGATTTAGGTTTACCTTCGGTTGGTTCGCCATTGGTAGGGGGAAGTGTTACTTCTGGACTATGCTCCACTGCTCCCTGGTTATGGTCATGATCTTGTTCATGCGTGATGTGATGTTTTTCGTTGTGGTCCAGCCTGGGCTCAGGCCCATCTGGATATGGTTCGAAAGAGGTGTCTGGATAGCTGGAGGATCTGGGCAGTTCAAAGTTATGTATTGGGTAAGAGTTAAAACCATTGGGGAGTTGTGCTTTTGGTTGATTCCATGGGTAGGCGTTCACAAGAGGGTTGCTGGGCTGGCCTTTGAATATGGAACCAAGAAATCTTGGGCTTTTGTATTGTGGCCCCTTGAATTGTGGGCTTCTGAATGGTGGACCATGAAATGGTGGCATGCTTTCCATGGAATCTTGGTAAGATGGGGGTCCCTCCATGCACCCATAGCCAGAGTACCCAGGACAACAGCGCCATTCCAACTCAGTGACTGTTTTATGCGCCACCTTATACATTGGTTTGTAGATTAGGCGGTACCTACGGAGAACAAACAATTTGAAATTACAGTAAAGTCTCGTTATATCGATATTCTCGGGAGCCAGAAAAAATATCGATATAACCGGACTATCAATATATCCGATCCTGCGGCATGTAAATGTTCTCCTTGCGTTCATAGAAATAGTATCGTAATAAGCAGTACTATCGATATAACCGATATTGATATAACGAGACTTTACATTTCAGTACATTACACTACATTTTACATTTTACTTTTCATTGGTTATTTACCAAATTAAGTGATAAAAATATCCTTTGTATGAACCTATTAGCCAATTTAAACATTTGAATTGTTAGAGTATGAAATAAATTCCACACTAATTAAAGAAAAATTGACAAAAATGGACACGTTCTTCACACGACAGCAACAGCAACTTCTATGTACATTGTCACAGCAATACAGGTAACATCCGAGTTACGACCACCCGTACTTACGACCACGAATGCCAGACACTTTTTTTTTAACTCTACGCCTGGCACCGCAACGCCCAAGCAGCCGGCAACGCGTACTACAATTTTGGCCGGCCAGCATGTCACACACTCACACAGCAATCTACTGCGTGACTACACTTAATACAGTAGTTATACAGTGCAGATACAATCTCAGCAACATCTCCTGTAGTACTGTACACTGCTTTTTTCCTACTGCGTCAGCCTGAGTCCTAGCGTGTGTGTCGGCGACCTCTTCTGGCCGTTAGCAGGGAGAGCAGGGTAAGTATAACATTGATAAATGAACTGTACAGTAAACAGGTTTGTATACATTATAGGTACAGTTATACAATAATAAAAATCGATAATATGAAATATAAAATGATAAAAATGACACGAAAAGTGATAAAACTTATCAACGAACTAGAAACAGTTCTGTATATAACAGTATTCAATAGAAAACGTTGCTTAAAAACAATAGATTGACATTGTATACTAGCCTGTCGTGTAAACGTCTCGTCAGCCATTTTAAATGGATTTCGACTTACCACCGTTTGACTTACGACTGTTTTGTCGGAACGGAACCCGGTCGTAACTCGGATGTTACCTGTATTTGGACAGCATGTGCTGACAAGGAAAATATGTATACAATAATTACTCTTTTTTTATACTGTAATGAGGAATAATACATCAAATTGTACTGTAACTGTAACGTCAATTGATTTGCAGGTAAATGTATAATATGCACAACGCAAAGTAATATAATACCACTTACATAAGAGTTGGACATTTTTTATGCCAGGAACACTTGTTGTACTCAGCTTTGACATACGGGGCTGCCCCATCTTGCAAAGTGAAGGACACTGTCTTTTCGATCACATAAGCACAGTGGTTCCTTTTAAAGCGAGAAAGAAATTGGTGAATACATTGTCCGTGAATTATGATTATCAACTATATGATTGATTATTAACTATAAGCTTACTTGTGTCTGCTGGTAGGTTTTTCCTGGTCGTGGTGCTCAATCAGTCCATCTCTGTAGCTATTGTAATGGGGAGGCCTGTATGACTTTGTTTCTCCAATTGACAAACATAGCATGGTTGCTACGAAAAGAATTGTGGCCCCTAAAAAAATCATCACACAGTATCCAAAAGGCCCAAGTAAAGAAATAAAGAAATCCTCACAGATGAAAATATCCTAAAACTCCCCTTCCGTCAACTTGATGCAAATCCCAAAATGTCCTCATACAAGACTCTGTCACTGCACTTTTTTCAATGTGCCGTAAAACGAAAAATTAAGCAGAAAATGCTAACACTGGTCATGAGATTGCCTGCGATGAAGTGTGTCAGTGCACTGACTGTGACGGTTGCCACTAATAGGACCCCAAAAAGCCCGATTTACATATCTCCTCCCACACGCCCTCTCCCCAACGTGACACTGCAGTGGGAGCCACTAAAACTGATTGAACTGACTTGGATCCCAAGTAATAGTTTACTGTATTTTGTAACGCAAAGGAAAAAGGAAAACTCATGATTCTATATTCCCACGGTGACCTCATTGCAAACCAGAGTGGAAAAAGGCATCACATCCAGAGTCTGTTGTCTGTAATTCCAAGATGAGAGCAAAACGTAATTTCAGTGGTTCGCAACATCTCCTGCTCTTCCTCAAAAAAACAGATTTCATTTTGGTGGGTGAACAACATTCAAATTTCAACAGAATGAATTATTAGTGGAAAAGTGAAGAAAAACATGCAAAAAATAAAATAAAATGATTGTAAACTATTTGAATTTCATGGTTTTCTGAATAAAAATTGTCATTCAAACATGATACGGTCTTCATCTGCATCAATGGAACTGACACATATGATACATACAGTGATAGCTTGGCTTACAAACTTATTGGTTCACAGACAGTGTGTCAGGTGAAAAGTGTGTATCCCAAAAATTAATTTCCCATAGGAAACCATTAAAATGAGAATAATCCGTTCCCAAGTCCCCATAAAACATAATTTTCTACTTTCTAGGTCTTAAAACTACACAAAATATACCTTATTTTATGTATAATAAATGTGCTATGGTATTATAATTAAAGAAATGAACTGTACAGTAAAATAAAGTGGTTTTATTTACCTTTGTGATGGTCGTTGATGGCTTGATGGAATGGAGTGGCTGGTTTCATCAGCATTAAACACCTGATGAGGAACGTAACCTTCTTCTTTCACCATCTTGAGGAATGATCCCTTGGAGGTAGGTGCTTTCTCTGTGATAATTGTATCTTGTCCTCATCAATTGTGTTCTGTTTAGCTGGTTTGATAGCTTTTTGCATCAAGTGTGCAGATGGCTTGTGCGGGTTGTTTGTGGAGCCTGATTGATGGGATATTTTAACCTTGCAGTCTACACTCTGCCTTTGAACTATTAAAGTTGAAACTCTCTCACTGTTGTCTGCCTGTCTCTTAAATGTTTAAACCCCCCGCCCCTCCACTGCTGTGTTCTTGATTAATCACGTGGCTTTAACTGAAGACTCAGGGCGGGGAATAGAGGACAAAAACAGTCAGCTGCCATTTTGTTGCTAGAAGAATGGGCTCGTTCGCGAACGATACATCACTCATTGAGGCAGCTCCGTGTACGAAAAAAGTTCATATGCCGAGATAAAGTTCGTATGCCAAGGTAAAATTTTCATTAATTTAACGTTCGTAAATCAAAAAGTTTGTAAGCCAAGGGGTTCGTAAACTGAGGTATCACTGTATTCTCATTTTAATGGTTTCCTATGGGAAATTAATGTTTGGAACACACTTTTCGCCTTACTTCGTAAACTGAGGTATCACTGTATTCCTAAAACTCAATATTCTGTAAGTCCTGGAATTCAAGTGACAATGACAAAAACCCTGGCAATGGAGTGGACACATTTTGGCACATATCTGGCAGTGAATGAGCTACACTAAGAGTGAGTAGACTTGTTTCTTCTTCTGACTTATTTTTCCAGGCAAGTGTAAGACTTACTTGAAAAGAATCTGTTTTCAAGCTCTATAACGTCATCGAAATTGAAACAAGAGCAGCCATTGTTTTGCTATCACTTGACTGACCTTTCCCCCCCACTAAGCTTATTTCCTGTATCCTGTTTGTGCACCTCATTTACCTGCTAACACCCTCTCCTATGTCGACACTTATTTTTAGCGCACCCTACATTTTTTTCCCCAGAACACGCCTTTTCTTCCCCATTTGTAAACAGGCTCCCGTTGTATGACGTTGAAACATGTTGTATTGGTGTTCTGGTTGGGTGGAACAAGCGTAGCTTTCTTCTGTGGCTGTTAGCTATAGCGACTCCGCCCTGACTTATGCCTGAATGGCATCACACATTTGCGGCTGTTCTGCTTTGCCTCCGCGCGACTGTATTACGCCTGACGTTTGGTGAAGGCCACTCAGGGTGAGGCCTCACAACTCGGGGGGGAAAAAAAGGGAGAATCCACGCATTGCCTTTTCTTGGACTCACAATCAATCAAACAAGTACGATTGAATCCGTTGACTTTGGGGAGCCTTTTTTTTGTGTTTTCTTTGTGCCTATTTAATTTTAACACTGGCGGTTCACATTCAAAGCCAGCCTGTTAATGGCTTGTTGTGTATTTTGAGCCATGGCAGCGTGTTTCCACACTGCATGACTTTGCATATCATTCTGACTTGATGGCATAGCAAATGAGGTTAGTTTGCACACCATTTGGGGACTTCTGAAAAAAACCTTTCATTTTCTAAATCCTTGTACAGGGATAACTTAGCTTATGAACTTCATTGGTACCCAGAAAGTGTGTGTAAGGTGAAAAGTGTCCTATCCTTTTTCTAGAACTGCTTCATACAACAAAGAGGGTACAGTGTTTTTTGTGTTGTGTCACATTTTGTGATTTAGTTTTGTTGTTGTTTTGACTTCAAGATGGTCCCGCAAGAGTGGCTGCCTTTACAGCAGCTCCTGTATTTTGTTTTTCTACTTCATCCTTTCCTTTCATCTTCCTTCCATAACTTTTTGAAATGTAAATTTCTCCACTGCGAAATTCATCAAGGATAAGTCAATCCAATCCAATTCTTTTGCAAAAAAAATATTGGGAAAAAAAAATCTTCGAGTATGGGAGCCTGTGAGAGTTGAACAGTGAGTATGTGACGGTCAAATGTAGTACGATGTATCCAGGCTGTGCTCGTTATATCAGCTGAGCTTTTGGAGATGCAGGTTGGAAGGATCTTCTTGTTGACCTGGTGGTGCCGTTTGTCTTGAGTAATTAATTGCCCTTCGTGTATGCTCACAGGCACGCAAAAGAACAAACAAGAGTAATTGGTCTCAACACAAATCTGGACTTGGGTTTCCTTTGCTGAATGGAGGGAGCACCTAAAGGACAACCGACGCCTCCAGACAAGTTGTGTCCATAATTTGTAAAATGGCTTCAAATGACTTCTACTGAGCACATTTTACAAAGATTCCACGGCATATAGCTCTATTTTACCTTTTAAGAGTCGCGCTGAATATTCAGGAAGTCTTGTTTTCCAGTTGATGACGATGCCTGACGTGACGTCACGGAGGGAACGCCCCTGACCGAGAAAGCGACACACAAAACATGCATTTTGGGTACTTTGTTTGGTCTGAAAACATCGTTTTAATCCGTGTTGATGGTGAAATTAGAAGGAAAAACACATTCATAACGCGATGGCGATTCGTTGTGTGTCGCGCCAACAACACCAATTGCGGTAACACCATAAAAGTGGACACAAATTCTTAGCAAACAAATCAACCCATTTTCAACAGAGCTTGAGCGCCATCTTGTGCATTTTCTGGGCGCTACATTGGAGTCCTGACGGTTCGAATTGATACAGGAGGACTTCTTTAACTGATTGCAAACATTTATGCTTTCTTCTTCAAAACTGAGGGCAAGGCAAGACGTCTTGGTGTGACGTCACGAACAAGGGGGCGGGACTTCCTGAATCTGCCCAGTTTCCGAGGTCATTTTGAAGTAGTTTTGGGACACTTTAAGTCATTTTTATTGGTGTTTTGCATTTGACTAAAAATATCAGCCTGCGTGCTTTGGGTATTTTAGATGCTATAAAACGTTTTTCTGATGTCAGTTAGGAAACAAACAAATGGGGTCGGTTGTCCTTTAAGATTTTTTTTTTTAATCATTCAATTCAGTGCATTTTTCAATTGATTTAATCATGTTGAGGCATAACAATTAAAACAATTTATATCGAAGTGACAAACCTTGTCTTCAACAAACTTCATTTGGAGGCCACATGTGGGTGGAGTCAGGGGTCAAGGCACGTGACATGCATTCGCCAAGAGGAACACGGTGTTTGCTGTTGTTAGGGGTCCTGCCGTCGTGTACACATCTGGGCAACACACACGCACACACAAACATACAGATTGACCACTGTCTGTTGAAAAATCCTCCTGCTCCTTTTTTTCCAAAGATTTTCAGTCTTCTACCAGCAAAAACAGTAGTAGGTTCAATAATTTATAAGTGTATTTTATTTATTATTGTATTTGCTTTTTTTCCTATGCTTGTCTGTGACTCTAAAGCATGGGTGGGGAACCTACGGCTCTCGAGCCATATATGGCTCTTTTGATGATAGCGTCTGGCTCGCAGATAAAAATACAGTGAGAGCTCAACTTACAAACACCTTAACTTACAAACTTTTCGTCTTACAAACGTCAAATTTCTGAAAATTAAACCTTATAATAAGCACTATTTTCATAGTACACACCCACCATGGCTGGTGATCTTCGGCGGAAGCACACGACAGAACAGCACCAACAGTCCTTATGGAAGGTGACTGTCCTTCCATAAGCCATCAACGACCATTAAAAAGGTAAATAAAACTTTATTTTACAGCAGTTTATTTCTTTAATTACAGTCCTCATGCAATTCCCTTTGACCTTCGACCTCCAACGCCATTCCATCAAGCCATAAATGACCATCACAAATGTAAATAAAGTGACTTTATGATACAATGCAGTGTATTTCTTTCTTTGCAATACAATAGCACATTTATTATACATAGATTAAGGTATGTTGTGTGTAGTTTTAAGGCTTATTTAGTTGAAAAGTATATTTTATGGTAACCCGGGAACAGATTATTCCCATTTTAATGGTTTCCTATGGGAAAAATATTTTTGAGATACACACTTTTCGCCTTACACACTCTGTCCCTAATCCCTAATGTCCAGACATGGCGGCGCCGGACCCAGCTATGATAGGTCCCTACTCTCAGGTTGGGGGGAGCAGAAGACCACTCCCTATGGCCCCACTGATTGTTCCTACATTCCTTAAACCGGATCACATCTGCCAATTATTGGAAATCTGCCTTAATACTACGTATTTTCAATTTCGGGAGACATTTTATAAACAAATTCATGGTTGTGCTATGGGCTTACCAGTTTCACCCATAGTGGCTAATCTGTACATGGAAGATATGGAGAAACAGGCCCTCACATCCTTCCCGGGGACCAAACCTAGACACTGGTTTAGATATGTGGACGATACTTATAATTATAATTATCATAAAAAAACGAGAAATTCAATCATTCACATGTCACCTCAACTCTGTGGACATCATAATTAAATTTACTCGTGAGGACATTAAAGAGAACCAGACGTTGGCTTTTAGGTGTTCAATTACCTTACATGTTTCGGCGTATACTTCCGCTTCGTCAGAGTGTCACGGATGTTGTTGTGACGCGGCCTTTTCAGCTGAAAAAGGCATCAACTTGCCACTAGACGGCGGCAAAGACACAAGATGTAAAATTGTCATTTTTGATTGAGCGTTTATGTTGACGTTTTTCTGTCTCTTCTCCTTCGTGCTATTCTGAGAGCGTTTTCATTCTTTCTGTGTGAACGCATCGTTACCTGAATATTTTTTTAAACATTATTTTAAATCCAAACCGCTGACGGTTTATAATGCTTTTATTTCGAAAGTGGTGAACGGCGTTCACTGTAAACAGATTTCCGGGACGCGGAGTATTCACAATTGCTGACTTGACGTAAACTCGGACTGCCGCACAAAACGTGGTCGACACCCGTTGACCAAAATCTCCTGAATTTGTCAGCGACGTGCTCAAAACGCCCACTCGGAGCGCCCGCCACTATCTTGCTCGGTTAAAACATCTTTTGTTCAAGCTTTTGTCCGATTAAAGTCGTCTCGGTGTACGTTGGACTTTCAAGGCATCGTTTGGTTTTGCCGAGTTCGCTAGCCGCTACCAAAGAGGCCCTCGTGATTAACGCATCGCTCCGCAGAGATCGTAAGCGAAATATTTTGGAACTGTCGTGTCGGTTTTGTACATTTACATTTGCACAGTATACAGTTGACATTTTCATTTTGTTATGCTTAGAATATCTTGTTTTCTATCCTTTCACCCCCAACCCCATCCCTTTTCAATTGCTGCTGTGGACTGCAAATTTCCCGATTGTGGGACGAATAAAAGTTTTCTGATTCTGAACAATGTACGCAAGAAGGACACCAAAAGACGAGAAAGACCTTTGTGAAGAAGACGAGGACCACAAGGGAGAACGTCAACTGCTGGATGCCATTTGGAGGATGCAGCCAAGAATTGTTCTTCACAGATTAGGTCGGTTTACTGCTCATCTCGCTTGTTTTCAAGTCTTTTTGAACAGGCTTCGTGTGTTGTTTTTGGTACACAGGCGCTGAAATAAGTAACATACAACGCCTGTCGGAAATCACAAGTGCAAAGGCACAAAGCTTTCATCACATATGTATAGAATCAAAAGTCTAGAAACTTGTGCTTGTGTGACTTTTGTTTATGACGAAACCGATTCTGAGATGAAGTGGCTCTTGTAATGATATAAGCAATTCGTATTTGCTTGTTCGACTAGCAATGGCTGACTATAGACCAAACGTCTCTCTCTCTCCCTCCCTCCCTGTTTGCGTGTGTGTGTGTCGTGAGGAGTAGCATCGACAGAAATGCACACATATGAGGCAGATTCTCCCACTAGATCAACCTGATGAAGCACAAGTGAACGCACACAGTAGAGAATAAGAATACATTTAATTTCCAAACGGCTTTAAGAATCCTTTGGCTGCACCATGTGCACCAAGAAATTCGCCCGAGATGAACTCAGACACACACACACACACACACACACACGTGCAAAAAAAGAAAAACTTATGCATGCTCACCTTAGGCTTGTTTGGACCAGCACATCCAGACGTACAAGAACGGAAAAAAAACTTTACATGATTCGTGTTCGGCAAAATTTTCTAATTCAAGAAGTTTTTGCACACTAGACGCATACGGATGTGAAGCCCTTTGACTGAGGACACACGCGGGTGGTAAAACCTGTGACTGTGTGTGTGGCTGGCTGGGGGAAGGGAGTGTGCACGCTGAGACAGACAAAGAGAGAAAGAGGTTGTATTTGCATGAAAAAAACAAATGTGATGCTGCTCAAGTCACATTTTGAGTGGTTATCGGAACTCATTTATCTCTGAGTAACTTTCACCGTAATTGCATGTGTCTGTCTTTTTGTGACATTCAGACATCAGCGAAGATGCTTGCCCTGCGCGGCTGAAGACGGCAGAAGAGGAAGCCCGTAACATTATAAGAGAGGAGGAGCCAGGGCACCCTTGCACCAAAAATGATGACAACAGATCATCAAATGATGATGGTCAAGATGAAGAGTCTGATGGTGATCTGACATGTCACACTGACAACAAACCCTTCAAATCTTCTCTGTGTGGCAAAACGTTTACTGATCAGAGTCATTTGAAAAAGCATGCAAGACCCCACACTGGTGAAAAAGGTTTTGCCTGCTCAGTTTGTGGCAAAGCATTCTCAAGGAAGGGCCATTTTATTCGCCACACAAGAACCCACACTGGTGAGAAACCTTTTCCCTGCTTAGTGTGTGGGCAAAGATTCTCTCACAATGATAATTTAATTGGCCACACAAGAACCCACACTGGTGAAAAACGTTTTGCCTGCTCAGTTTGTGGCAAAGGATTCATTCAAAAGGGCAATTTAAATCGCCACACAAGAACCCACACTGGTGAGAAACCTTTTTCCTGCTCAGTTTGTGGCAAAGGATTTTCATGCAAGAGCAATTTAAAAACCCACACAAGCACCCACGTGAGTGAGAAACGTTTTTCCTGCTCAGTTTGTGGCAAAGGATTCTCAAGCAAGAGACATTTAAATATCCACACAAGAGCCCACACTGGTGAGAAACATTTTTCCTGCTTAGTGTGTGGGCAAAGATTCTCTTATAAGGACTCTTTAATTAAACACACAAGAATCCACACTGGTGAGAAACCTTTTTCCTGCTTAGTGTGTGGGAAAAGATTCTCTTATAAGAACACTTTAATTCAACACACAATAACCCACACTGATGAGAAACCTTTTTCCTGCTTAGTGTGTGGGAAAAGATTCTTTTACAAGTCCAATTTAACTAACCACACAAGAATACACACTGGTGAGAAACCTTTTTCCTGTTCGGTTTGTGGCAAAAGATTCTCTCACAAGGCCCATTTAATTAGGCACACAAGAAGCCACACTGGTGAGAAGCCTTTTTTCTGTTCGGTTTGTTGCAAAGGATTCTCTCATATTAGCAGTTTAATTCTCCACACAAGAACTCACACTGGTGAGAAACCTTTTTCCTGTTCAGTTTGTGGCAAAGGATTCTCAAGGAAGCACCATATAATTAAGCACACAAGAATCCATACTGCTGCCTGTTAAGTATGTGATCAAATATTCTGAAGGAAGCGTCACTTAAAAGTGCACGTGAGAATCCACACCGGTGAGAAACCTTTTGCCTGCCCAGTTTGTTGCAAAGGATTCTCAGAGAAGGGCAAGTTAATTAGCCACACAATTATCCACAGTGGTGAGAAACCTTTTGCCTGGCCAGTTTGTGGCAAAGAGTTATCTCAGAAGAGCCATTTACTGTAATTAGCCACGTAAGAATCCACACTGGTGAGAAATCCTTTTCCCTCTCTGCTTGTGGCCAAAAATTTTCTGTGAAGGTACTCCTAAAAAGACTTTGCTGCTGTGAAATGTAAATTTCTCCACTGCAAGACTATTAAAGGCAAATCCAATCCAATCTCTATGGGTTTTTTTTCGTTGCAAACGAAGCGAGCGGTTTGATGCTACTGTGCTCATGCGTCTGCCGCCATTGCATCATTCTGATCACACGTGAACAAAGCGAAAGCAGGGACACACTTGTTGCCAACTCGCAGGTGAAGATGAATTACCCTGGCAATTGTGACCTTCAACCATCAAAAGATATGCTCATGTCAGCAAAGAAGGCAACAGTGGCATACAATAGAGAACACTGTAGTAATTAAGCAACAATATACTGACCGAGAAAGCGACACACAATGCATTTTGCGTACTTTGTTTTGTCTGAAAACATCGTGTTGATGGCAAAATTAGAAGGAAAACACATAACACGATGGTGAATCGTTGTGTGTTGCACCAAGACTACTATTTGATACTAGTTGACACAAATTCCCAACAGACAAATCAGCCCATTTCCAACGGAGCTTGGCCCCATCTTGTGCATTTTCTGGGACGCTACATTGGAGTCCTGACGGCTCGAATTGATACGGGAGGACTTCTTTAACCAATTGCAAACATTTGTTTTCTTCTTCAGAACTGATTCTAGGGCAAGGCAAGACGTCCTGGCGTGAGGTCACGAACAAGGGGGCGGGACCTTCTGAAACTAGGCATCTCCAAGGTCATTTTGATGTAGTTTTGGGACTAGGTCATTTTTATTGGTGTTTTGCATTTGACTAAAAATATCAGCCTGCATGTTTTGGGTATTTTAGATGCTATAAAACGTTTTTCTGATCTCAGGAAACAAAAAAAATGGTGTCGGTTGTCCTTTAATAGTTTACTGTATCTTAAAGATAATAAAAAACAAATTAAAAAAAACTTTGTCTGGCCCTCAACAATGTTTTTTTGAAATAATTTTGGCCCTCTGTGAATTTGAGTTTTACACTCCTGATGTATAGCAAGGCGTTTTTAGCCTGAAAAACAAATGACCATGTATAGTATGCTGTTTTTAGTTAAAAAAAAAATCAACCGTGTATAGTATGCCTCTTAATGCGTTTTTATCCTGAAAAAAAAACGACCAAGTATAGTAAGGCGTTGTTTTGCATATCTGTAGTGTGTATCGTTACTCAACCATTCTTATTTCATTCTGAGATCATATTTCACCCTTCTATCTCGTAGATGATAGGCCCTCTGTATAAATAAACATCTCTGGTGAGGGGAGAGCAGAAGCTTCTCACTCAATGGCCCTCCTACTCCGATCTCACAATGTCTCTGCTGTCCAAGATTAAAATAACCTTTTTGTTCATCACCTTGATTCCTTCAGATTTTACTACCATCTTCTAACACCATAAAGAGCCATGAACCAAAGAAAAAGATCCATCAGTGTTCTTCCTCTGAAAACTAGTCCGCCAGCCATTGTGGCGCTCCGTGTTTCCCGAGAACTAGTTTGTATGCCAAGATTATATTCTCGCGAATTTAATGTGTTTAAGGTGAAAAACTAAAGCGTTTGTAAACTGAGGTATCACTGTAATAATACATTTCATTTATAAGCGCCTTTCAAAACAGTATGTCGATGTCGTTCGATGTAAATACTGCAATGTACCATGGGTAAAAGAATATTCGATTATCGCTTTCGGCGGTTTCCGGCAGATCACGACGAAAGTTAAAACCTCTGAAGGAAAACGACCAGTTTTCAATCGGTGTTGAACTAAATTCACTTCTTTAGCTATTTGAACCGAAGTATGCGATATGTGGTGCGGATCATGTCGCAATATGCTCTAATCGTCATAGACGGCTGGTGCTGGCGCAGTGGAATTACAAAATGGCGCCAGTGGCTGTCAAAATGCGTCAATGGCGCGGTCCAGATGCATCCTTGTGATGATATGCACCACCCATAATGAAACCATGTCGCTTTGCTTTCACGCATTCAAGAGACTATATATTTTTTTTTCTTTACAAAATGAAATGACAAAAAATGAAAAACAAACATGTCATCCACAAAAGCTGCGGAATTCATTTCCACAAGTTCAAATGACAACACTGTAAGAGGCACAAAAAAGCAACTGGACTTGAAAATAATGACGACAATGTCACTCACGTGGTGGGAAAGTTTTTGTGCTACTTGTGGTGAAAGCGTCCATCAACAGGTTTATCACCGAGCATCTTTTTCAACATGATTCCACACCGGCTCTCGGTTTGTTCACGCAAAAAAAATGACGTTAAGTCACCATTGAAACATTGACACATCAAATTTGGACTTGTTGACTCACTCTCAAAACAAGAATACTTCTTTTTTTTTAAATAAACAACTGTTCAGATTCAAAATGTCGGCGCTAACATTTGAAAAGTCTCGTGGAGATCGACTTGCTTCGATGATTCCCACAAATAACAAGAGTGAGTGTGGAAGGGGGTAAAAATGGCCTTGGTGATCTGCCCAAGAGGAAGTGGGGGGTGTGCATAGATGTTACAAACCTCTTCCCGACATCTCTTGAAAGGCAGTTTTACTTCAACTATGCCTCATTTTTGTTGTTGGTGCCTTCTACTTGCATGCTAAGTTGTATGCTAGTTGTACCTGCACACCAAAACGCGAGTCGACGCTTCTCTTCATTGTCCTTTTTGTGCAAATTCTCATGTAAACAAATGTGAGGGGGTGTGGGGGGGCAAGTAACATAACAGCAGTGGCGGGCCATCAGGGCTTGCAAGGCCTTCTCTGCTGGCCTAAAAATATCTAAATAATAAATAAGTTATCATATTTAAAAGTTTTATGCTTAGCTGGCCAACCAAACTCAAGGCGCAGATGGCCTGGGGTCAATCTGAGGTCAACAGACACAGCAAGTTAAACTGTCATCTTCATCTAGGAGATCTGGCCTTGGACAGAATTTAGGACTTGGGGAAACTCCTTTATCACCTGAGTTATTTACGACTTGAAACCCCTTCACAGGAAGAGCTCATTAGCCAATACAGTAAAGTCTCGTAATATCGATATTCTCGGGAGTCGGAAAAAATATTGATATAACGGACTATCGATATATCCGATCCTGCGGCATGTAAATTTTGTCCTTGCGTTCATAGAAATAGTATCATAATAAGCAGTACTATCGATATAACCGATATCGATATAACGAGACTTTACTGTATTATTATTATTATTATCAATAATAATAATAGTAATATATTTGATTTATAAGCGCCTTTCAAAACTCTCAAGGTCGCTTTACAGTCACAGGATGAGTTTTTCTGTGGGTGAGCAGCGGGAGCCACACGCGCCAGCGTTTACTCAACCTGGAATAACTCAAATAGATACAAAGCTAGCTAATAGCTAGCCAATACAGGTAACATCCAAACTCACGACCAGCTCAGCTTACGACCACCGGTACTTACGACCATGACCTCAAGACCCTATTTTAAAAAATAATAATTCAACGCCTCGCACTTCCCGGGGTCTTGAACCCAGATTTGATCGCTGAGGTTTTCTTCATCATACATTTCATTTCTAAGCGCCTTTCAAAACTCTCAAGGACACTTTACAGTCCCGGAATTTTTTTGTGCAGACAAAATTTCTTTCTTAACGAGTTATTTCTTGGCTAAATGGACCCTCGAATAAATCACACCACATTTGTTATTTACAATGGCAGCTAGCTGTGGATTGATTCCGACATAGCACTACTGAAGGCCCAGGGGTGACACGCACGGCCCGCCACTGCGTAAGAGGATACGAGAGGTGAGTTGCCGCCAAAATGGTGGAATAAAGAAGCTCTTGGGAGAATGAAACCGGCAAGTTTCGTGTGCTTTTTCGGATGTGCTTCGACTGCTTTCAACCGAGAGTGACGTCAGTCAGCCATTTTGTTGAAAAGAAAAGTAGAAAATATAGAGCACACGCCAGCCCAAATAGCCTTAAACTAGGTTTAAGACAAAACTGTTTTCATCTAACATGTTTTAGAATTGATTGCTAATGATCGATAGATATGTATATATGTACACGTGAAGGCCTTCAAGGCCTTCGAAAGAGGATACAGGGGGCCATGGTGAGGTGGCACCATTATTTCTTGTCCTATTATTGACAAAAACAAGATGTAGATGGTACGACGTTCCAGCCGTGAAGGTCTCAGTGAACGCAGAGTCTCAGCTGTGGCGACGTCAGTACACCCAGGAAACGGGGACCCACTGGGGGGTGTTGCACGCCAGCTCCACGGCCTCCTCCAGCAGGCGCAAGGTGTCGTCAATCTCGTTGTTGATGATGGTCTGGTCGAAGTAGTGAGCATACGTCTGCTCAAGCATCTCAGACTCTTTCTGGAGCCGCTGCAGCGAGTCATCCTGGTAAAAAAAAAAAAAAAAAGATGTACACATCCCGGGAGTCATGAGGGACAAGATGGCGGTCTGTCGCCAGGAAGTGGGGAGCTTAACAGATGCAGGGATGCGTCTGTATTAGCTCTCAGTCGTACAGGAGTGGATCCATCGATGAAAAGGTTTCTTCAGCCGTCATCTGTACTTCTTTGAAGGTGTCGGACGTTTCGCTTCTTATCCAAGAAGCTTAGTCAGAAAACTAAAGTCTTACTGGTAGTTTCGGCCCTATATACAGTAAAGTTTCGTTATATCGATATCGGATATATCGATAGTCCCGGTTATATCGATACTATTTCTATGCACGCACGGAGAAAATTACATGCAAAGAGGGTCGGATATATCGATAGTCCCGGTTATATCGATATTTTTTCGGACTCCCTTGAATATCGATATAACGAGACTTTACTGTATATCCCTACTGTCCAGAGGTAGCGGTCCCAGACTCTGCTATGATCCCTGCTCTCAGGTTGGGGGGAGCAGAGGACTATTCCCTGATGCGACACTGATTACTTCTATTGTCCTGCCTGATTATGGGATCTACGACTGGCCTGATTGCCCCATTTCAGACCAAACAAAGTACCAAAAATGTATTGAGTGTCGCGTTCTCGGTCAAGGTTTCGACGATTCCTTCAGTGACGTCACGTCAGGAATCGTCACCAACTCGAAAACAAGACTTCCTGAATATTCAGCGCGAGTCTTAAAAGGTAAAATATAGCTATATGTGGTGGAATCTCTGTAAAATGCACTCAGTAGACGTCATTTGAAGTCATTTTACAAATTATGGACACAACTTGTCCGGAGGTGTCGGTTGTCCTTTCACTAAATTTATTTCTTTCGCTATTTTAACAGAAGTATGTCCGATGTGGCGCAGATCATGTCGCAATATGCGCTAATCGTAATCGACTTGCGCCACCGGTGTAATGGAGTACCAGAGTTGGGCTGTCAAAATGGCGCAAGGGCGCCACCCAGATGCATCCCTGCAGACGTGACGAGGACTAAACACACACTCAAAAGGGCTCAGGGGATATGACGCTCGCTACACAGGCCACAAAGTCAAAGGGAACATAACAACGACAATTTATACTTACAGGCAATTTGCGACACCATTTAGGAACCTCCATGACAAAAAAAAGGCATGCCAAAGAAAAGACAAACGTGCATAAAGCAAAGAGGGGCAGTCAAAAGAACAAGACTGGACGTTGAGAAAAACGGTCAATGTGTGCACAGCTAAAAAGATGCTAATACAGTGATACCTCATCTTACGAACTTAATTGGTTCCCAGAAAGTGTGTGTAAGGTGAAAAGTTCATCTTCCAAATATTTATTTCCCATTAGAAACCATTAAAAAAGAGAATAATTCGTGTCCAGGTCCCCATAAAACATATTTTTCTATGACATAAGCCTTAAAACTACACAAAATATACCGTATTTTATGTATAATAAATGTTCTATTGGATTGTAATTTAAAAAATAACTGTACTGGATAATCAAGTCGCTTTATTGACCTTTGTGGTGGTGGTTGATGTAGTTGCCTCTTCATGATATCCGAGTGAAGTTGCTGTGCTTTCTCGGCGAAAATACCCTCACTCACACTGTCCCCTGCTAGCTGCTTTTCGTTCATCCAAATCAACAGAGGTTTTTCAACCTCTTCTATTGCCTGAGACCGAGCAGAGAGAAACACCCTTAGCCACATGTAGAAATGGTCGACTTAGCGTATACCGGTACTGAGACGGTGGGTCACACAAACGCACACCTCGTTGGTGTTTTTTAATGATCTCCTTCTTCTGCTCGACCATAATTTTCTTTTGTGTCCTCTTTGGCTTAACACTAGCCTGCGATGGGGACTTTTTCGGTCCCATAATAGCAAAAGTACTCGATAACAAACCATGTCTGCATTCAACGGAAGGGGGTAAAGAAAACGAGTCCGCCAGCCACCGTGGAGCTCCGTGTAATTTGGTTCGACCGCCAAAAACTAGTTCGTATGCCAAGATTATATTCTCGTGAATTTAATGTTCGTAAGGGGAAAAGTTCGTAAAATAAAGCGTTCGTAAGATGAGGTATCACTGTATAACGCGAGTGCAAGGGAAGCCACGTGAAAGCCAGTCGGCGTACCTCCGTTAGGCCCGGCGTGATGGTGGGAGCTGCAATGAAGACCACGTAGGGGGCAAACTCGGCGGTTCGGAGAATCTTGAGTGCCTAAAATGAGCGAGTGATAGAGATTAGACAGAATAAAAGTTATCATATTTAAAAGTTTCATGTTATTTGCTTAGTGAACATGAGTGACTCGAGTACACAATGCAAGTACAGAAACCATAGGTCAATCTGAGTTCAACAGACACAGCCTCTTAAACTGTCATCTTCATCTAGATCTGGCCTTGGACAGGATTTTAGGACTTGGGAAACTACTTTATCATCGAAGCAATTTACGACTTGAAACTCCTTCACAGGAAGAGCTCATTAGCCAGGTTACAAATTTATCAGTTCATGGAAAAGAATGTTTTATTGCTTACAGCTGTTCATACTTAGAACTCAAGAGGCGTGTATTCTAATCAAGAAAACTATGTTTTACTTATGTATCACTTAAATTTGCATATTCTGTCAATAAATAGCTTGGCAGAGGGCTGTAGAATTCAGCCGTCTGTCATGAATAGCTACATCTCCTGCCAGCAGTAAAAGACAATCTTTCTGTGTTTAAGCCTTTATCCAGTTTCCGAACATCTCTGACGGCGAGATAAAGACGCTCAACAAGGTCTGCGTTGTTTGCGCCGCTTTCCAGCATTTGGACGAAAGCTCCACCTTACCTGCGGCTCCACGTCCAAAATGGAGATCATGCCCTGAGTGTGGATCTGCCGAATGGTCTCCAGCCTGGTTCCGTACATGGCGTCCTCGTGGCTGCCGTACTCCAGGTAGTCGTTGTTGCTGATGTCCTGCATCATCTGCTCGTGAGTGACAAAGTAGTAGTTCTTTCCGTTCTCTTCGTCCTTCTTGGCGGGCCGAGTCGTGTCTGATGGAGACATCGTAAGGACAAAGCTCAGCTTTGTATCAGAAAGTCAGGCGGGATAAAAATTGGACTTTCCGAATACAGTAATACCTTGCTACTTTGCAGTTCGATTGATGTATCGCAAATTTGTTTTCAAACCAAAAATAAATAAATAAATAAAGCCTGCAAATGGCAGCGAATGTCACTACAGTACAATACAGTGATACCTCGTCTTACAAACGCTTTAGCTACCGAACGTTAGATATAGTTCGAAGGTAGAGTGTAGACTGCAAGGTTAAAATTCCCATCAATCAGGCTACACAAATAACACGCAAAAGCCATCTGTACACTTGATGCAAAAAGCTATGAACCCAGCTAAACAGAACAAAATTGATGAGGAACAAGGTAAAATTATCGCAGAGAAAGCACCTACAAGGGATCATTCCTCAAGATGGTGAAAGAAGAAGGTTACGTTCCTCATCAAGTGTTTAATGCTGATGAAACCGGCCACTTCATTCCATCAGGCCATCAACGACCATCACAAAGGTAAATAAAACGACTTTATTATACAGTACAGTTTATTTCTTTAATTATAATACCATAGCACATTTATTATACATAAAATAAGGTATATTTTGTGTAGTTTAAAGGCTTAGAAAATTAGAAAGTAGAAACTTATGTTTTATGGGGACCTGGGAACGGATTATTCTCATTTTAATGGTTTCTGATGAGAAATACATTTTTGGGATACACACTTCTCGCCTTACACACTCTGTCTGGGAATTAAGTTCATAAGCCAAGGTATCACCGTACTATATGTTGATAGTGGACTGTTTACTTGATTGTATTTGAGTTGTGTACTGTACTACAAATATTTCCTGTGCTTCTTTATGCACATCATGTACTGTTTTCCTCTAAAGTTGGCCTTATAAATGTTTTTTGCACTCCTACACGTGTAAGTTGACCAATCCATGTAGGGTTCTCTCCATCGCTATTTTTCATCAATCGCGGGTGGTACCGGTCCGCATTCACCGTGATAAACGAGGGATTACTGTACTGTATACAAGCGAGCGTTCTATGTCGCTATTTCATACGAGGGATGGGGTAGGCAAAACGGTCCGGATGTTTGGTGATCAGCGTGTTCTTGATGTGCCTCCTGCCAACTCCGTGCGCACCTGCATGGAAGCGCAAGATGAGTGTGACGCGACAGCTTCATTGTCATCGATTGAAAAGCGGATTTCGCCCAAACACTCACCGAGCAAAACCAGCGTTTTCCTCTTGAAGGAAGGCAGCTTGACCACTTCCTCATAGGTCACGAGATCTAGTTGATCAAACACTGATAAAATAAAGACATTGCTGTGAGTGTATTCAAAGGAAAAGTCATACACAAAAAGAAATGGATTTTGCATTCCAAGGTGAAACACACATGAGGGAGGAATAAAGCAGGAAAAAAAGGGAGGAAAAAAATGGACTCTTGTACTGTAAATAGCACAGCCACCTTATGATGATGATGATGATGATGCAATACAGTTACATAGATCAATATGCTTTTCTTATATTATTATACAGTGATACACCAAAACAGAGAACACCAAACCACACGGTCGAACGGCGCCACGTTGGCTGGTGAACTAGTTTTCGTCACCCCCCCTTTCTTTGAGTGCAGATGTGGTTTGTTATCGAGTATTATAATATAATAATATATAATATAATATAATATTTTGCTATTATGGGAATGAAAAAGACCCCACCACAGGCTAGTGTTAAGCCAAAAAATGATGGTCGAGCAGAAGAAGATCATCGAAAAACACGAACAATGCGTGCGTTTGTGTGACTTAGCGTCCCAGTACCGGTATGCTAAGTGGACCATTGCTACGTGTGGCTAGGGGTGTTTCTGCGTTGTCTAAGCAACGGTCTCAGGCAATAAAAGAGGTTGAAAAATTTTGGTTGATTTGGATTAACGAAAAGCAGCTAGCAGGGGACAGTGTGAGTGAGGGTAGGATCGCTGAGAAAGCACGGCAACTTCACTCGGATATCATCAAGAGGCTACGACATTTTAACCCATTACAGTTTATTTCTTGAATTACAATACAATATCACATTTATTGTACATGAAATATGGTATATTTTGTGTAGTTTTAAGGCTTTTTTAGTAGAAAATGATGTTTTATGGCGACATGGGAACGGATTATTCTCATTTTAATGGTTTCTTATGGGAAATAAATGTTCGGCAGATGAACTTTTTGCCTTACACACACTTTCTGGTAACCAATTAAGTTCATGAGTTCAGGTATCACTGTATTTGCACTTTGTACAATTTGTGTGTTTTTTTTATTATCTTTTCACCCCCTGCCCCCTTTCAATTGCTGCTGTAGATTACAGATTTCCCTATTGTGGGACTATAAAAGCCTTTTTAATTCTGAAGAAAATGGAAACTAGAGAACAGCTCTGTGGAGTTACTTACATGCAGCCAAGTCATTGAGTAGGAGACAGCATGTAACAAACAAGGGCAGAGGAAGAGGGGGAGGGGCGGTTGCGTAAGGGTTAGTCAAACAATTCAAAATCAAAGGAGACAAAAATGTTGCATCCAAAGCGCCGACGTCCATTAGGAATTACACTGAGTGAAGATTTTTTTTTGACTGTCATGGCTGCACAGCTCTGGGGCCATTGTCCTTTTTTGCGCCTACAATCGGCAGCATTTTCACAGCCCCGCTTTGTTCAGCGGAAACGTGGGTGCTGTTGGACAGTCCGCGGCTTGGAATTGAAGCGGATTGACGTGGGACAGGAGATGTGAGACAATCTCTTTTTGTCAATGGATGCTACAGCTTCATGTTTGCTTTCAACATTTAGCTTGTAGCAAATGCGCATCTTCCACCATGATGTCTATGATCCACTGGTGAAAAGGACAATTTGATTCTCTCCTCCTTCATTGAGAACTGATACATACAACAAAGAGAGTGCATATATATATATATATATATATATATATATATATATATATATCTATATATATATATATATATATATATATATATATATATATATATATATATATATATATATATATATAGCCAGAGAGCTAGCTATTAGCAATATAGCTAGCTAGATATTTGAGTCAGTAAACATATGAGCTAGCTAGCGATCTATTAGCTATCTCGCATTCTATTAGCTAGCTATCTCAAAAAGATAGATTTCTATCTTTTTGAGTTACTTCCAGGTTGAGTGAACGCTGGAGCGTGTGGCAGCCGCTGCTCACCCACAGTCCTGTGACTGTAAAGTGACCTTGAGAGTTTTGAAAGGCGCTTAGAAATGAAATGTATTATTATTATTATCATTATTATTTAGTTTTGTTGTTGTTTTGACTTGAAGATGGCGCCGCAAGAGTGGCTGCCTTTCCAGCAGCTCCTGTATTTTGTTTTTTCCTTTCATCACTTTGCTGCTGTGAAATGTCAGTTTCTCCACTGCGGGACTAATAAAGGCTCATCCAATCCAATCCAAACTGTGTACTATGATATCCAGCAGATACTTTGACGCGAAGGCATATTGATTTACCTGCATTATGCTTGGCTAAGTACTTGTCTTTATACTGTTTCTTCTTTTTGCCAAACCACGTGCAACTAGCTTGCTGCTCCTGTTTGGTCTTCTCCATAGCAATGCACGCCACACGCCTGTCAACACCACACGGGCACGCGTGAGGGAGTTTGAGTCCACGCTTGCACATCAGGGAACATCTGCAAACTCGTCAGCGGTTACTCACCACTCTTGCAGCTCGGGAGAAGGAATAAGGCCCGCCGTACCGTTCTTGGTATTCTCCAGCTTTCCCTGCCACCAATTGTGGTCATCCTTGGAGATGATCTGAATGATCTCACCCACCCTGAAGCAAATTCCTGCTTCCTTACACGGTATCAGGTCATCTTTTGTTGGGTCGTACTCAAACTGAGCACGGACGTAGATCTGCAAGGGGTAGAACAGTCAGATGTGATTAATTTTTTTTTGATGATGGCGTCATGAGAGACGCTATGATGAAAGTGGCTGCTGAATCAACATTTTACAAGTACACTGATACTTTGGCTTGATTGGTTCCCAGACAGAGTGTGTAAGGCGAAAAGTGTGTATCCCAAAAAATAATTTCCCATAGGAAACCATTAAAATGAGAATAATCTGTTCCCAGGTCCCCATAAAACATAATTTTCTACTTTCTAATTTTCTAAGCCTTAAAACTACACAAAATATACCTTATTTTATGTATAATAAATGTGCAATGGTATTATAATTAAAGGAATAAACTGTACTGTATAATGAAGTCATTTTATTTACCTTCGTGATGGTCGTTGATGGCTTGATGGAATGGAGGTGCCGGTTTCTTCAGCATTAAACACTTGATGAGGAACGTAGCCTTCTTCTTTCACCATCTTGACGAATGATCCCTTGTAGGTGCTTTCTCTGTGATAATTTTATCTAGTTCCTCATCAATTGTGTTCTGTTTAGCTGGGTTGTTTGTGGAGCCTGATTGATGGGATATTTTAACCTTGCAGTCGACACTCTGTCTTTGAACTATCAAAGTTGAAACTCTCTCACTGTCCTCTGCTTGTCTCTTTAGTGTTTAAACCACCTGCGTTCTTGACCAATCACATGGCTTTAACCGAAAACTGGGGGCGGCGAATAGAGAACAAAAACAGTCGGCTGCCATTTTGTTGTTAGAAGAACGGTCTTGTTCGCAAACGACACATCACTCATTGAGGCAGCTCCGTGTACGAAAAAAGTTTGTATGCCAAGGTAAACTTTTTATAAATGCAATGTTCGTAAACCGAGAAGTTCGTAAGTCAAGGGGTTCGTTACAGGTAACATCCGAGTCATGACCGGCGCGAGTTACGACCACCCGTACTTACGACCATGAGACCTTTCTTTTTTCCTTTAAATCCTATGCCTGGCACTGCAACACGTACTACAATTTTGGCCAGCCAGCATGTCACACACTTGCACAGCAATGTGTGACTACACTCAATACAGTAGTTATAAAGTGCAGACACCGCAACATCTCCTGTAGTACTGTACACTGCTTTTTTCCTTCTGCGTCCCCCTGAGACCGAGCGTGTGTGTCGGGCGACCTCTACTGGCCGTTAGCAGGGAAAGCAATTTTTCAACATAAAATGATTAAAAATGAGACTAAAGCGCAAGTATAACATTTATAAATGAACTGTACAGTAAACAGTTTTGTGTACATTACAGGTACAGTTATACAGTAATAAAATTAATAATACAAAAAGCAAAATGATAAAAATGACACTCAAAGTTATCACATTTATCACAGTTATCGCATGGAGTGAGTCGGGATCGACTTTGAGCAGACATCTTACCTTTATGGACAATTTGTCCTGGATTGCTGGTTTGGAGATCTATGGAGTCGAGAGCATCATACACTTACATAGAAATCATGCGGTAGCGCCTCATAGTGGGAAGAATATAGTACTGTAATGTTTCACAAGCATGCATGCAGATTTGGATTGACACTGATTTGGCACGGTTCACATTTGCCTTTGAAGCAAACGGGGAAGAAGGTTGGGGATTGGTTGTCGGACTCACCTGTCGAGCTTTGGGCTGAATCGTTGCTGGCAGATCCTTTGGGGTAACCAAAACATCGTTGTAAATATTCACTTACTTTGTTTTTCTTGACATGTATTTTAACTCATTCACTGCCATTCCCGAATTTATTCTGGAATTGAAAATATGACGAGGAGCGCCATTCCCAAATGTGTTCCGGTTTTGGTTTTTCATGCTTGAGTGCCGACAAAGCGCTGGTTAGACCTCTGAGATTGTTTTTCCCTTCTACAAAGGGGCAGCATTTCCCTTTTTTCCATGTTATCGCTTTGTTCCAGCTTCAGTTGTTGTGAAAGCGCTATATCAACCAATATGTATGTAAAGTGATACCTCAGCTTACGAACGCTTTAGCTTACGAACCTTTCGCCTTACGAACATTAAATTCGCAAGAATATAATCTTGGCATACGAACTAGTTTTCGGCAAAGGAACCAAACCACACAGAGCGCCACGGTGGATGGCGGACTAGTTTTCGGCGGAGGAGGACACAAAACAAAATTACGGTCGAGCAGAAGATCATCAGGGAACACGAACAAAGTGTGCGTTTTTGTGACTTAGCGTCCCACTACCAGTATGCTAACTCGATCATTGCTACGTGTGTCTAAGGGTGTTTCTGTGTTTTCTAAGCAACGGTCTCAGGCAATAGAAGAGGTTGAAAAACTTCTGTTGATTTGGATTAACAAAAAAGCAGCTAGCAGGGGACAGTGTGACTGAGGGTATTATCGCCGAGAAAGCACGACAACTTCACTCGGTTATCATCAAGAGGCAACTACATCAACGACCATCACAAAGGTAAATAAAACGACTATTATACAGTAGTTTATTTCTTTAATTACAATACAATGGTATATTAAGGTATATTTTGTGTAGTTTTAAGGCTTATTTAGTAGAAAATTATGTTTTATGGGTACCTGGGAACTGATTATTCTCATTTTAATGGTTTCCTATGGAAAATAAATGTTTAGAAGACGAACTTGTCACCTTACACACACTTTCTGTGAACCAATGAAGTTCGTAAGCTGAGGTATTGTATTTTGGACAGCTGCTCTCATTTCATGCTCATTTAACTCCAGACACATATAATGTAGATATTAACTTTTTTTTCCTGATCAAAGAAGAGAGTCTAAGGTTTCTTATGACGCATTGAATGTTTATACACTCCTAAAACGCAATATTCTGTGGGTCCTGGAATTCGAGTGACAATGACAATAACCCTGGTAATGGAGTGGACACATTTGGGACATCAGCTGGCAGTGAATGAGTTGACTTTTCAAATGACAGTGAATGTCCACTCACCAGGATGGAGCTGGTGACACTTGCGTGACCATTCGCAGCCGAATGTTGAGACAAATCTGGTGACACGTTCTGTTAACACAGACATGTTTTTTTCTATGTTTCCTTGGTTGACTTTCACCCACCTACGCAGACATGTTAGCATACCAGGTTTTGGTTCTGTACCTCACAGGACTTGGATTGTGACCGGTAACTGGGTACTATCTTGAATGTGATGCTTCCCCTCATTTCTCTCTGCGGATGACAAATATTTTTAAAAAAAAAGCATACATTTGTTAAAAGACGTGAAACAGAACGGACTATCCTATTGAAGTGACTTAGCCGCTAGCTTACGAGCATTTTTTGCAGCTGTTCCACAGTTTGATTGGCGACGCTGATGCCGTTAATCTCTCTGATTTCATCTCCGACATGCAGCGTCCCTGAAGTTGAGGACCACAAATGTAAGCTCGTGAACATGACGTAACAGTAGCGGATCAAATCTAAAGGTACTTCACCTTGTCGATGGATCATTCCGCCATGCATGATTCGAGCCACGATGCAGTGGTTGAGCTCATTCATTTTCAACGTAATGCCCTGTCAATCACAACAATAGTACATCAGAGGTATGTTCATATCTTGCCAAAATTGGAGTAGTTGGCAGGTAAGCATGTTATGAGCTGAACTACAGGAGAAAGAATAGATAGAAAAAGGGGTTCTGATGTTGCTGGAAAATTCCGAACTGATTCTGATAGAGCACAGGTGTCAAAGTCAAGGCCCGCGGGCCAAATCCGGCCCGCCACATCATTTTTTTCGGCCCGCAAAAGCAAATCAAACTTGTTAAATTCCACGATGATTGCTAAAATCTGAGCCAAAATTTCATATTTTTGGATGTCAACCACAATAAAAGTCATTATTCTTGACTTCAGATTTGAAAACGAGTTATTCATTAATTTGCTGTGTGCTCCATATTTAATATTTGAAGGGATTTAAACATTCTAATGGCTTCCCCAAATTCATAACGGCCCTCGAGAGGAAAACATAACTACAATGTGGCCCGCGGCAAAAAAATGACTTTGACACCCTTGTGATAGAGTGTTTGTGTGGGTGTGTTTAAGTACCATGGCCTCATCCGTGTTCTTCTGGAACTGCACCAGGCGGACTCTGGTGACGTTCTCCAGGTCCATGTCTCCGTTGGCGCTGTCCGGCGAGTCTCCGTTTAGGTAAGGGGACGTGGGCGGGGGGGTGACTCTGAGCGCCTCGTCACTGTAAACCTCGTGGGCTACCACGTCGTGCGTCTGAAGCAGAGCCTGGGCGGTAACGTGGAGAGCATACATTCAGAGTTTAAGTCCATACCGCATCGCATTACGGTGGCTAGCGCTAATCCTCTCAAGCTACTGATTAAGTAAGTCAACCATTATTTGTTTTTACTGAGGTTTACAAGCCGACTAGCTCAGGGGTGTCAAACTCATTTGACATGGTGTACCACATATGGCCTCGGTAGATGTCAAGTGGGCCGGACCATTAAAATGATACCATACATGCTATAATTAATCTAAATATCATGTCTTTCATGAGTTTTGGTGTATTCTGCCATGGTATTCCTCATCGGATAATAATAATAATAATATTAACAATAATATTAATAATAATAATAACAATAGAAAAAATAAAAGCAACAATCTTAACAATAACAAAAGAAATAATAATAACAATTACAAAAAAAAAACTAATAATAATAATAATAATAATAATTCATTCATTTATAAGCGCCTTTCAAAACTCTCAAGGACAATTTCAGTCACAGGATATATTTTTTCTGCGGGTGAGCAGCGGCAGCCACACGCGCCAGCGTTCACTCAACCCTAATGGAAATAGATGCTAAATTCAGAATCGAAATAACATTGAAAGCTAAGACTCAAGGTAACAATGAAGGCTAACGTTGAAAGCTAAGACTCAAAGCTAACAATGGAGGCTAATATTGAAAGCGAAGACTCAAGCTAACAAGGGAGGCTAACTAAACTGTAAATGGACGCTAAATTATTATCATTAAAGGACAACCGACAATTTTTTTTTTGTTTCCATCAGAACAGCCCCCAGTTTTATAGCATCTAAAACATGCAGGCTGATATTTTTAGTCAAATGCAAAACACCAATAAAAATGATTTAAAATGATGCTTCTTCAGCGAACTGAAGCGTGGATAAGAAGCGAAACGTCCGACACCTTCAAATAAGTACAGATGACGGCTGAAGAAACCTTTTCATCGATGGACCACTCCTGTACGACTGAGAGCTTACACAGACAAATTTCCTTCAATGTGAACAATATACATGCATCGATGCTAATCCACAGACGCTACACTATGCAGTCCAATTGAGACCAAAAAAAAAAAGCTGTTCACCTTTGAAATGCCTCCCACATTCCTTGTGCCTCTCCGATCGATCAATGTCCCGCATCATATCATAGAAATGCAAATATTCCGCTTTAACAGTTAGCAGGAGCCCCTCCGAGTGACTCGGAGTCATCACTTGTGTCTCCGAAGCTTTTCCTTGGCAGGTCTCACCTCGCTAACCCAGCTCAGGTGCTAAGCAGCTTTTGTGTGGCCGAGGGGGCCGTTTTGCGGATTGCAGACAGCATTCGACTTCTGACAGAACGCCTTGTCATTAATTCCACTCAGGGTTTTTTTTTGTCCTTTTTATGTTGTGTAATCATTCTACAGTGATTCCTTGGCTTACGAACTTAATTGGTTCACAGACAGAGTGTGTAAGGTGAAAATTGTGTATCCCAAAAATTAATTTCCCATAGGAAACCATTAAAATGAGAATAATCCGTTCCCAGGTCCCCATAAAACATAATTTTCTACTTTCTAAGCCTTAAAACTACACAAAATATACCTTATTTTATGTATACTAAATATACTATGGTATTTGTAAGTAAAGAAATAAACTGTACTGTATAATAAAGTGGTTTTATTTCCCTTTGTGATGGTTATTGATGGCTTGATGGAATGGAGTGGCCGGTTTTATCAGCATTAAAGACTTGATAAGGAACTTAGCCTTTTTCTTTCACCATCTTGAGGAATGATCCTTTGGAGGTGCTTTTTCTGGACACATTTGCCTTTTGTGAAATGTGAAAACAGTAAGCTGCATTGAATGTTGATGTAGTCCTAAAAGTCAATATTTTGTGTGTCCTGGATTTCAAGTGACAATGACAAATACCCTGGCACTGGAGTGGACAAATTTTTGCACCTCGTCTGGCAGTCTATAGTTAAAAGCACAAAATTGACACTGATGACTGACCACAATAGTGTTTGTGTGTGTGTGTATGTGTGTGTCCACACCATGAAGTGCGGTTGCGTGAGGATCCTTCTGAGTTCCTTGGCCTCGGTGTTGTCTGGATAGCAGGAGACCGTCTCCAGCACCTTAAGCAAAAAATAAAGCAAAAGATGATGAACAGCTGTGACACAACGACAGGCCAACATGTTCAGTAAATGAGATTTTAGCCCTGAACTCTCTAAACAGTAATCCAAAACTGTATAGTGCCTCCATTTTTCTTATGATACCAGTGCAGCGTGTTCTACCAGAGACAAATTCCTCGTGTGTTCTACATACTTGGCCAATAAAGATGATTCCGAATCTGATTCCGATTTTAAAAAGTTGTTTTCTAGATTTGGAACGGATTTTTGTTTTTTACATTGATCATAATGGAAGGTGTTGTTTTGGTTTTCGAACTAATGGGTTTTCAAACAAAAAAATAGTCAGTGGTTTATCATGGTGTGCTGTGGATTTTATCACTAGGCCTTCAGTAGTGCTATGTCTGAATTAATCCACATCTGCGATTGTGATGTGATTTCCGAGGACTTGCACACTGCAAGAATCCAAACAAGGCCGCGGAAAATCTGACTAGACGTTCCGCACCCTGCCCACCACCTTTTTCAGTGACTCCCCTCAGGCAGGCGCTACCGATCCACGCGTACCAAATCCAGCAGACATTTAAACAGGTTCTTCCCCCGTCGCCATTAACTCTCTAAACAGTAACCCAAATAGAACTGTATAGTGCCTCCATGTTTCTTATGATACTAGTGCAGTGTTCTACCAGAGACAAATTCCTTGTTTGTTCTACATACTTGGCAATAAAGATGATTGTGATTCTGATTCATAACCAACCTTACCTCTTTGGCTCTCTGTACTCCATCACTGGGAGGGTTTCGAATTTGTGGAGACGACCTGGTGTTGATTTTGTCGTACAACTGCAAAAGTGTAAAAGTACGAAATGAGAAGCATGGTTAGCTACCCGCTAAGAGATGTGACTGTGTGACTAAGGCGCCGATGCGTATGTGGAAGTGCCGCGGATTGAATATGCCGGCACCGTTTTTGATTGGGAGGAATGTCTGTTTTTGCATTACTACACTTTTGTTTCCCTTGCTTTAAGCTTTAGAAGGTCCACTCACATCTAAAAGGGTGTGGAGATGTTGATCTTGGAAGACACTGTGAAGAAAGTCCATATCCTTCTCGCTGCAGTCTGTCAACGCGTGAATCTCCTCAAGACTGTCCAAAACCTGGGAGACTGCCCCTGAGTATGCAAACACAAACCGGTGTAGTCACCCGAAGATCCATTGCATAACAACACCGATCACTCTTTCCAAAACATTCCGCACAAAATGCAAACAGCAATCACGGTACATGGACAGACGCTCCTCAACTTACGAACATTCGAGTTATGAATAATGGTACATACAAACATTTTTGCGGGTCCTATAATAAGAATAATATTCATAATAATAATACATTTCATTTATAAGCGGCTTTCAAAACTCTGAAGGTGACTTTGTAGTCACAGGATACGTTTTTCTGTGGGTGAGCAGCGGCAGCCACACGCGCCAGCGTCACTCAACCCGGAAGTAACTCAAATAGATAGAAAGCTAGCTTGCTTACGATTGGCTGTGTTGAGTATGTGGGCGGGGAGGAAATACCTCTTACCAGTTGAGGCTCCGAGAAGGAGGCAAATGGTGATGCATAACAAAATGTAATGGCTGCCAGCATCTTGAGTAATGGCTTAAGTGAAGACCTGCGGATATATGTGGTCGTACTACAGTCGGTGTAAAATTATTTTCAGACTGTTAAAGCTTCTGTGTTTTCTACTTCCCCATTCAGAGTTTGACTTCAACATACATCCCAACCAAAATATAGCACAGAATCAATTTACGACCAAATTCACCTTACGAACAACCGCTCGGAACGTATCTCGTTCGTAAGTTGGGGAGCGTCTGTCTTGACAAAAACAAAGAAACAACAACAAACAGGCATGGGAGGACAGATGCAAGATGACAGTCCAGGCAAAGTCACGACCACAAACAGGTAAACATTCAGCGATTTAACCGCAAAGTACCTGCTACATTGGCCACGCATGCAGCAAAACCAGAGAAACAGTCGCAATGGCGTCAATACGACATGAGAAACAAAGTCAGCGGAGAAAGTCAAAACAGTGGATGCTTGTTGCAAAGGGCAGCACATTCACACATCGGAGAGGGGGAAAAAAAGGGATTGAATACCCACACATTTTGTCAACGACATCCAAAAATCTCAACAGCTCGTTTATTGCTCATCCTTTATATCAACAGTGTTGGTTATCTTAAAGGACAACCGACGCCTCCGGACAAGTTGTGTCCATAATTTGTAAAATCACTTCAAATGACTTCTACTGAGCGTATTATACTAAGATTCCACCGCATATAGCTAGATTTTACGTTTTAAGACTCACGCTGAATATTCAGGAAGTCTTGTTTTTGAGTTGGTGACGATTCCGTACGTGACGTCACTGAAGGAACGCCCCTGACCGCGAAAGCGACACACAATGCATTTTGGGTACTTTTTTTCATCTTAAAACACCGTGTTGATGGCGAAATTAGAAGGAGAACACATAAATAACGCAATGGTGAATCGTTGTGTGTTGCACCAAGACTACTATTTGATTCTAGTTGACACAAATTCCCAGCAGACAAATCAGCCCATTTCCAACGGAGCTTGGGCGCCATCTAGAGCATAAAATGATAAAAATGACACTAAAAGTTGTAAATTTATAAATGAAGTGTAAACAGTTTGGTATATAATAGTATTCATACAATTCATACAGGTTGACATCGTATACTATCCTGTTGTGTAAACGTCACGTCAGCCATTTGTAATGGATTTCGACTTACGACCGTTTGACTTACGACCGTTTACGAAGGAAACCCGGTCGTAACTCGGATGTTACCTGTATTCATGTGAAAATGTGTTCATCAAATTGTGCAATGAAATATGACACACGGGTCTGTTTTTTTTCTCAGTTAGTAAATAAAAATGGAGCCGTGAGTAAGGTCGCAGCGTCTCGCAGGTTGACAGGGATGCAAATGCCATGAAAAAGGGGAGCAGGTGTAGGCAGAAAGGGTAAAGCACATTAAAGGTGTAAAATGTAGGGGGGTACGGATACGTACTTTCCGCAGCTAGCAGTCCTAAGGGCAGCAAAGCACAAGAAGAAAAGCGGCGTTATAAAGGAGGTAGACGGAAACAGTTGTGCAACAGTTTGATTTTGAAAAGACAGGAACGCTGATAGAAGGCGTACGCGGGGGCATATGGTGACAGAAAGCGGAGGGGGAAAAAAGTAACATCAGCAGAAGTGAAAAATAAGCCTCGGAGAAGGCGCAAGCATGCAAGAAGATGAGCAGCGTCTCAATCAATTTTCCACTGCGAGATTAATAAAGGCTATTCCAATCCAATCCGTTGTCTAGAAAAAAAACATCTAATTTTGAGTTTAGTGATTTCTAAACTAGGAATTTGTCAATTGGTCGTGTACAACTTATATGAAGAGATGATGGAATATTTATTCAGTTTTACTGTCATATTGCCCCTCCCATCCCCACCACCCGCCCATCCCAGGACAACCTGAACTCCAAAAAAATGAGTTTGACACCCCTGTCCTGCAGCATGCAAAAATTTGGGTTCTTCACCTGAGGAGGTTGGGTCATCTGAAAAGTCGTGGAGCTCCTCAGGAGGGTCGCCGTAGTACGAATTAAATTTGTGGCTTGACACTGCAGCCAGGACTGCACCCTAGAAGAAACCAGTGAGAAATTGAGAAGTTTGTAAAGTCAGAGATGAGAAGGATGGGACACTTTTACCGTATTTTGTGTGTATATACATATATATCTATATATATATATATATATATATATATATATATATATATATATATATATATATACATATATATCTATATACAGTAAAGTCTCGTTGTATCGATATTCAAGGGAGTCCGAAAAAAATATCGATATAACCGGGACTATCGATATATCCGATATCGATATAACGAGACTTTACTGTATATACAAGTATTTGTATAAGGCCCACTGGAGTATAAGGCGAACCACCAAATGAATGGTGGATTTTTAAACTGTTTCCATATACAGGTAACTTCCGAGTTACGACGGGCGCGAGTTACGACCACCTGTACTTACGACCACGACCACCAGACTTTTTTTTTTTAACTCTATACCTGGCACCGCAACGCGCAAGCAGCCGGCAACGCGTACTACAATTTTGGCCAGTTAGCATGTCACACACTCGCACAGCAATCTACTGCGTAACTACCCTCAATACAGTAGTTATACAGTGCAGATACCGTCTTGGCAACATCTCCTGTAGTACTGTACACTGCTTTTTTCCTTCGGCGTCCGCCGACTCCGAGCGTGTGTGCCGGGCGACCTCTTCTGGCCGTTAGCAGGGAGAGCAGGGTAAGTATAAAATTTATAAATGAACTGTACAGTAAACCGTTTTGTATACATTACAGGTACAGTTATACAGTAATAAAATCGATAATCCGAAATATAAAATGATAAAAATGACATTAAAAGTTATCAAATTTATCAATGAACTGTAAAGAGTTGGGTATCGAATGGAATTCAATAAAAACAACAGATTGACGTCGTATACTATCCTGTCGTGTAAACGTGACGTCGGCCATTTTGAAATGATTTCAACTTACGACCGTTTGACTTACAACTGTTTTGTCGGAACGGAACCCGGTCGTAACTCGGATGTTACCTGAATAAGGCACACCTACAATGAATGAAAAACGTTTTCTAAATACAATATATAAATACTGTATTTTCCGGTGTATAAGGCGCAAAGTAACATTTGGCGCACCCCCAACGAATGGTGTATTTTCAAATATTTTCCATCGATAATAATAATAACAATACATTACATTTATAAGGTGCACCGGACTGACTATAAGGCACCCCTTCAGCGAATGACGTGTTTTCCAAATATAATATGTAAGTATATAAGAGTCGGTGGCTGCTGACTGTCGTTACGAGACCTGTTGTGGGTCAATATGACTTCACATATAAGGTGCAGGGTCATCTTTTGAAGAAAACCAAGGCTTTTGGGTGCAACTTATACACTGGAAAATATGGTAGTTTTCTTTGTTACACCGGGATCATGACACAGGGTGCTGACCTTCAGCTTCCTCCTGGCGTTGAATTTCCTCAGTTGTTCCACCGTTTCAGGTAGGTGGATCTTGTAGGCGTACCTGTCCCTCTCCTATCAACAGAGACAACTTGACGCATGCAAACGTGACAACGATGGATTGGCGTAAAGGAAATTGTTCAAATTTGCCTTCAGCCAAGGATGGTTTAGAGCCTCGTAAACGGTGATCCTTTCTGCCGGGTCCAGCATTAACATGCGTCTCACCAGGTCTTTTGCACTCTCGGAGATGTGGGCCCACTGCCGTGGGTTCATCTGGATAACAGTTGCACACAACGATTTTTAGAGGGGTGAAGTCTCGGGTCTCTGAACAACATACATCGATAGCTCGGTTAACGAACGCTTCAACTCACAAACTTTTTGGTTCACGGAAACTAAATTCGAGAGCATATAGTCTCGACTGACAAACCACACTGTCGAACAGGTTGCGGACCAGTTTTCAGCAGATGAACACCAAACCACACGGTCGAACAGCGCCACGGTGGATAGTGGACTAGTTTTCGTCATCTCCTTTCTTTGAGTGCAGACGTGGTTTGTTATTGAGTGGAGTACTTTTGCTATTATGGGACCGAATAAGACCCTGTCACAAGCTAGTGTTCAGCCGAGGAGGACACAAAAGAAAATGACGGTCGAGTAGAAGAAGGAGATCATCGAAAAACATGAACGAGGTGTGCTTTTGTGTGACTTAGCGTCCCACTATCAGTATGCTAAATCGACCATTGCTACGTGTCGCTAAGGGTGTTTCCGTGTTGTCTAAGCAACGGTCTCATTAGGTTGAAAAACTTCTGTTGATTTGGATTAATTAAAAGCAGCTAGCAGGGGACAGTGTGAGTGAGGGTATTGTCGTAGAGAAAGCACGGCAACTTCACTCGGATATCAGCGGATAAGCAACTTTCTAGCTATCAAGCTACCCAACTCGCCATCTATTTGCTATCTGTTACTTATCTATTAGCTAGCTATTGATGGTCTAGTTGGCTGGCTATCTATCTAATCTATCAGCGGTCTAGCTCGCTGGCTAGCTATCTATTAGCTAGCTAGCTAGCTTTCTATCTATTTGAGTTCATTGCGGGTTGAGTGAACGCTGGCGCGTGTGGCTGCCGCTGCTCACCCACAGAAAAATGTATCCCGTTACTGTAAAGTGACCTTGAGAGTTTTGAAAGGCGCTTATAAATTAAATGTATTATTATTATAATTATTTATTATACAGACTAGTGTTAAGCCGAATGATCGACCATTGCTACCATTAACTCCCTCCCCCTCCCACTTAATTGCATCAAGCCATGAACTACCATCACAAAGGTAAATAAAACGACTTTCTTATACAGCAGTTTATTTCTTTCATTACAATACAGTAGCACATTTATTATACATAAAATAAGGTATATTTTGTGTAATTTTAAGACTTATTTAGTCGAAAAGTATGTTTTATGGGGCCCTGGGAATGGATTATTCTGGATATCCCCCACTACTGCGTGTGTCCTCTCCCTCCTCTACCACGGTTCTTGACCAATCATGTGCGGCTTTAACCGAAGACTGGGGGTGGGAATAGAGGACAAAAAAAAGTCGGCTGCCATTTCCTTGTTAGGAGAACGGGCTCGTTCGCGAACGACACATCACTCATTGTGGCGCTCTGTGTGTTTCCCGAAAAATAGTTCGTATGTCAAAATTATGTGGCACGCCATGTCAAATGAGTTTGACACCCCTGCTTTATATAACCCAAACAAATGCATGTCAGAGTAAGAAAAAGATCAAAAAACAACTCCTGACCTTGTACTTTCCCTTGATGATAGCCTCGAAAAGGCGTTCCTTTGTCCCGTAGAACGGCAGGCAGCCGGAGAGGAGGATGAAAAGGATCACCCCGCATCCCCACACATCCACCGGCTTACCATACGGCTCTCTCTTGACAACCTCCGGTGCCATGAAATGAGGAGTACCAACGCGACCTGAAAAACAGGAGCCATGATAACTAAACAGTGGCAGGTTTGGAGGACAAAAATACAAAACAGAATGCTCTTGAGGTCATAAAGGCGTACGAACCTCCAGCAACCAAGCCCGACTCTCCCAGTTGAATTGCCACTCCGAAGCCTCCCAGTTTGACTGGAGCAGAGTTTTCCTTGGATGCCAGCAACACGCAGTGGGGCTACATAAACACACATCAGAACATGGGTTCAAAAGGCTAATCATCTCAAGCACATACATTTAAAATGTGGACCGCCATATTGAAATTAGAGGTGTCAAATTATCGTATTTTCCGCGGTGTATAAGGCGCACCTTGATTTTATTCAAAAGATGACCCTGCGCCTTATATGTGAAGTCATATTGAGCCACAACAGGTCTCGCAACCCTCAAATTCCATTTCCCCCTGTGGTAGAAAAAGTGCCTAACCTCAGCCTCTGTTGTAGTGCTTTATAATGTGGTGTGCCTTATACAGTGATACCTCAGCTTACGAACGCTTTAGCGCACGAACGTTTCGCCGCTCGCGCGAGAATATAATCTTGGCATACAAACTACTTACAATCAACGACCATCACAAAGGTAAATAAAACGACTTTTTTAGACAGTACAGTTTATTTATTTAATTACAATACAATAGCACATTTATTGTACGTAAAATAAGGTATATTTTGTGTAGTTTTAAGGCTTATTTAGTAGAAAATTCTGTTTTATGGGGACCTGGGAACACATTATTCTCATTTTAATGAATTCTTATGGGAAATAAATGTTTGGAAGACTAACTTTTATTCGTACACATACTTTCTGGGAACCAATTAAGTTCATGCATTTGACATGCATTTGTTTGGGTTATATGCATCTTTGTTAGCAGGGAGAGCGATTTTTGGACAGCTCGCATGCGTTGTGAAGCCGTGCGTATTTGGGTCAGCAGAAAGCGTGTGCGCCAACACAGTAATAAAGATCGATAATACGAAATATAAAATGATTAAAATGACACTAAAAGTTATAAGATTTATAAATGAACTGTCAACATTTTGGTATATAATAGTATTCAATAGAAAACTTTGCTTAAAAACAACAGATTGACATTGGATACTATCCTGTCGTATAAACCTCGCGTCAGCCATTTTGAATGCATTTCGAATAACGCCCGTTTGACTTACGACCGTATTGTATCAATACAATTCGGGAATGCCAGTAAATAAATTAATTTACAGAAAGAGCATTCAGAAATCTCAAGCAACCGCTTCTTAAGTGTATAACAAAAACAACAACAACAAAAAACACTGTTCAAAGGAAAGGAATTTGCCTAAAGATTGATTTTTCCCTCTTCGGATCTAAATTCCAAACTGCAATTGAAATATGTAAGTAACCTGATTATTCATTTGGGGAACGCATGCGTAGCCCGTGTTAATAGAAAGACAGTTATCGGCTAGCTCACCTTGACGTCACGATGGATGACATTGTTGTCGTGGCAGTAGCGAAGTGCCTCCAAAATTTGTCTCATGTAATGGCTGTCAGGAAAGACAAAAATACAACACAATACATATTGAATGTTGAGTGCTAATATGGACAACTATCAAATACAGTGATACCTCAGCTTACGAACTTAATTGGTTCCCAGAAAGTATGTGTAAGAATAAAAGTTAGTCTTCCAAACATTTATTTCCCATAAGAAATCATTAAAATGAGAATAATGTGTTCCCAGGTCCCCATAAAACAGAATTTTCTACTAAATAAGCCTTAACACTACACAAAATATACCTTATTTTACGTTCAATAAATGTGCTATTGTATTGTAATTAAATAAATAAACTGTACTGTCTAAAAAAGTCGTTTTATTTACCTTTGTGATGGTCGTTGATGTAGTTGCCTCTTGATATCTGAGTTGCCGTGCTTTCTCGGCGATACTACCCTCACTCACACTGTACCCTGCTCGCTGCTTTTCGTTAATCCAAATCAACAGAACTTTATTATGCAGTACAGTTTATTTCTTTAATTACAATACAATATCACATTTATTATAAATAAAATAAGGTCTATTTTGTGTAGTTTTGAGGCTTATTTAGTAGAAAATGATGTTTTTGGGGACCTGGGAACGGATTATTCTCATTTTTAATGGTTTCTTATGGGAAATAAATTTTTGGCAGACGAACTTTTCGCCTGATTCACACTTTCTGGGAACCAATGAAATTCGTAAGCTGAGGTATCACTGTACTCATGATCAGGTCCTCGTGAGATTTTGAATCATTGATTCATGCGCAGTCAGCCTTAAAAGAGAACGAAGATGAAGGGCGTCTTACCTGGCCACAGCCTCACTGTACACAAAGCCAGCATCGGCTCTCTTGACAATTTCAAAACAGAGGTCAGCTCCATCCATACTAGAAGGAATAGAATGACGTGGTTATATTTTGGCTTGATGTAATTATTGATTAGCAACTGAAAGATCCAAAAGGCCTTCTGAGCAGAATGGACAAGATGATCGACTTCTCACTCGAAAGCCCATTGTCAAGGTCGAGTGCAATTAACTGCATCACATTGGAAGTTATATTGCAGGTGATGTTAATTAACTTGTATGAGGAGCATTTTTAATTCTCTCTCATTATTATTATTATTATTATAGTATTATAGTAGTAGTAGTAGTAGTAGTAGTAGTAGTAGTAGTAGTGTTGTTACTAGTGTTGTTGTTGATATTGCTGTAGCTATTATTATTGTTGTTATTGTTGCCATTATTGTTATTGTTATTTTTGTTGTTATTAATATTTTTGTTATTGTTGACATTGCCATTATTGTTAGTTGTTGATGTTGTTATTCTTGTTGTTGTTATTGTTATCATTGTAGTATAATATGGTTGTTATTAAATTTATCATTGTTGTTGTTATCACTGTTGTAATTATTATTATTATTATTATTATTATTATTATTATTATTATTATTATTATTATTTGGGTGGCTTTTGGGTGCAACACGAGGTTTTCCAGACCAAACAAGTACAGCAAAATACATTGACGTGATGGAAGGACTGCTACAATGCGTCATTTTTTCGATCCGGGGCGTTCCTTTAGTGACGTCACGTACGGACTATTAAAACAAAAAATATATTGCTATTTGCGGTGGAATCTTATTAAAATACGCTCAGTAGAAGTCATTTGAAGCCATTTTACAAATTATGGACACAACTTGTCCGGAGACGTCGGTTGTCCTTTAAAAGTGAGGTAGAACAGAAGTGTTCGTCCACTCCCGCCTCACCCTCTCATGTGGGTGAGCAATTACAGTAGAGTCTAAATTCATTTTGAAGACTCTAGCAGCTAAATCTGGGAAATGTAGTAACGGGTTGTTGGTGAGGTGCCTGCACTTACAATTCAAACACCATGTAGAGCATGCCGTCTGAGCTGTAAGTCTCCAGCAACTCCACAATGTGCGGGTGTTTAAGCATGTGGCAGATGCTGGCTTCTCTCTTCAGATCTGACAAATAAGACAAAAAGGTGCGTTGGGTCATGGTTCAAATCATCGATCACAAACATCAACATTCTCAAGACATTGTGAGCATACAAACGCTTCAGCTCATCAACTTTTCACCTCAGGAGAATTACATTCACGAGCATATAGCCTTGGCTGACGAACTAGTTTTTGGCGGACAAACCAAACCACACGGCACCACGGTGGATGGCAGACTAGTTTTTGGCGGATGAACACCAAACCATGCAGTCGTTTCGCACACCCACATTCTTTGAGTGCAGACGTGGTTTGTTATCGAGTAAAGTACTTTTATTATTATGGAACCGAAAAAGACCCCACCACAGCCGAAGAAGACACAAAAGAAAATTACGGTCTAGCAGAAGAAGGAGATCATCGAAAAACACGAACGGAGGTGTCCGTTTGTGTGACTTAGCGTCCCACTACCAGTACGCTAAGTCGTCCATTGCTACGTGTGGTTAAGGGTGTTTCTGTGTTGTCTAAGCAACGGTCTCAGGCAATAGAAGAGGTTGAAAAAATTCTGTCGAGTAAGACCAGTAAGACTTTAGTTTGCTGACGAAGTTTCTTGGATAAGAAGCGAAACGTCCGACACCTTCAAAGAAATACAGATGACGGCAGAAGAAGCCTTTTCATCGATACTTCATCGGTCATCGGTCCGGCCCACTTGACCCCTCCCGAGGCCATATGTGGCCCACAATGTGAAATGGGTTTGACACCCCTGCTGTAAGTGATTCTCCCGGGCTCATTTCCTTCTCTTGATGTTCTTAACATGCATGCAAACACACAAATTAGGTCCTGCACCTTCAGCCTAAGCGCTGATAGTGTCATTTCTGGCAAACGATTCAGTGCCGTTATAGGCGGAATGGGCGTTGTCGCAACGAGTTACGCACGATTCCTCACCTTCAGTGCTGAGGCCGGGGCTGGAGGTGAAGCTGGCCACATCGACAATCTTCACAGCAAACTGCTGGCCCGTGTCCCTGTTGATGCAACGGCGTACCACGCTGAAAGGTCCCCTGCAAATAAACACATATTGAATCAGACAACCTACACACGTGTGTGCACACCGTCGGCTCTCACGGGCTCATAATTATATGCCGACATCCATGTGGGAGGTTTGGCATATGGAAGTCTTGTCTTGTCTGTTGCCAAAGGAATTACAGAGCTGTTCCAAGACCCACAGCGGTGAAGACTGAAATAAAATCCTTATTATAGAGACGTGGGTAAGGGTGACCCCGCCAATGGCACAGAGGTGGCAGATATTGTCGAAGGGCTCCCTAACGTAGTCGTTTAGGCCATGCAGACTATTTAGATCTTTGCCCAGACCAGGAAATGTGAATGTGGTGAGCTCCAAAGTTGCCCTCGACTGCCATTTCTCACTCAACCAACGTCTGTGTAAGCTCTCAGTCGTACAGGAGTGGTCCATCGATGAGAAGGTTTCTTCAGCCGTCATCTGTACAGATGACGGCTGAAGAAACCTTCTCATCGACTCACTCAACCAAGTAAATAAAGTCGTAGGTATGGTCATCCTGACGCTCTCCTGACTATAAGGAGAAGATGATCCGACAACTACAATGACCTTTGACCACTTGGGGTAAAGTGCTATCGCAGCTGTACATCCCTTCCCAAGGAAATGTCAGAATTCTAGCCTTTAGCACAGGGGTCGGAAACCTATGGCTCTCGAGGCATATATGGCTCTTTTTATGCACTAATATAACTAAATATTCTCGCTTTTTGGCGGCTCATTTCCTGTTTAGGGTGAAGTGGACTGAAAAAGCAATTTTGAGAAGATGATATTGGCCTAGGTTGGCTTCAGGAGCCATTTTGATTGGATGATACTGACCTAGCAGTTGTCTGAAAGTGCAATTTTGATTGGATGATACTGACCTATGTTTCCGTTGCTGTCGAAACAGGGAAACACCCCCTTTTGAATAAGCCCACTCGGTCATTAGCTCAAAGTTAGAAAAAATGACGAGTATTGTACACTTCAGGTTGAATGGACCGCCTTTGTGGAGAGAACAGCTTCTGCCGTGATTCTAATTTGCAATGAAACAATACCATCGATGAAAGAGTTGAATGTCAGAGACACTTCGACAAACCCCATGCTAACGTTAGCATCAATATACTTCTGCAAGAGACAACAGAAAGCAAGCGTGCAAGCTAATAAACAGTGTGCAGACTAGATAGCAGTCACTTGGCGTATGGACCCGGCAAGTTGACTTTCATTACGACACGATCCAGACAGACGGACACGACCCAGACAGACAGATGGACACGATCCGGACAGACAGATGGACAGACGGATACGATCCAGACAGACAGATACGATACAGACAGACCGACAGATACGATCCAGACAGACTGATACGATCCAGACAGACAGACGGATATGATCCAGACAGACGGACACGACCCAGACAGACAGATGGACACGATCCGGACAGACAGATGGACATGATCCAGACAGACAGACGGACACGATCCGGACAGACAGACAGACAGACGGATACGATCCAGACAGACAGATACGATACAGACAGACCGACAGATACGATCCAGACAGACTGATACGATCCAGACAGACAGACGGATATGATCCAGACAGACAGACGGACATGATCCAGACAGACAGATACGATACAGACAGACCGACAGACCGGTAGGTGTGTGTGTGGCTTTCACTGAAAAACATTTCAAAACATTTCGGTTTTATGGCTCTCTTAGTCAAAAGGATTTCCGAGATCCTGCCTTAGCAAGTCACCATTTTAATGGCAGATGCTAATATTTGTTTGACAATAGAAAACAACACCGCTATTCAGCAACGATCCCTGGATGACAGCGCCTGCTTTCATGTTTAAATCTCATTTGTAATTATGATTAAACAATGGGGGGAATGCATTGAAAATCAATTTACAAATGGGGCACGTTACACGCAACGGGAGGGGGCAAAGGGTGACCATTTCAATGAATAGAATAAAAATAAGACCAAACTCTATGAAATGTGTCTGGGGGGGGGGAATGCAGAGGCAGGCCGCGTGTCACTCTGACATCAGCGCAGCTGTGGAATCATGAAAAAAACGCCTACATGCTCCTCACATTCTGATAACAGCAACCATGCCAGAATTGAAATCATCACAGAGGCCTCCTTTATATTCTTTCAATCGACGTCTGGATGACAGACATTTTTGTTGCATAAGGATGTGCAGGGCATGAGGGCACCTTTTTGTGTTGCTTTACTAGCTGAAACAGAAAATCAAGGCTCGGGTGCGCCTTATAAAATATCCTGTGACTATAAAGTGTCCTTGAGAGTTTTGAAAGGCACTTATAAATGAAATGTATTATTATTATTATATTATATAATTCTAATTATAATACAAAACACAAATAACCCGCACAATCCATCTGTACACTTGATGCAAAAAGCTATCAACCCAGCTAAACACAATTGATGAGGAACTAGGTAAAATTATCGCAGAGAAAGCACTGCAACTTCACTCTGATATCGTCAAGAGGCGACCTGGAAGTTGGTCATCCATTGATGATATCAAGGCTAGCCACGGATGGTTCGAGAACTTTAAGCATCATACAGGAATTCATAGAGTCATTCGTCATGGTGAGGCAGCCAGTTCTGATGATAAAGCTGCCAAAGCTTACAAGGAATCATTCCTCAAGATGGCCACTCATTTCCATCAAGCCATCAACGACCATTCACAAAGGTAAAAAAACGACTTTATTATACTGTACGGTTTATTTTTTTAATTAAATACCATAGGACATTTTTATACATAAAATGGGGTATATTTTGTGTAGTTTTAAGGCTTAGAAAATTAGAAAGTATAAATTATGTTTTATGGGGACCTGGGAACAGATTATTCTCATTTTAATGGTTTCCTATGGGAAATTAATGTTTGGGATACACACATTTCGCCGTACGCACTCTGTCTGTGAACCAATTAAGTTCATAAGCCACGGTATCACTGTACATATAGGTTCGCTACATCGCGGTTTTTGTCTATCGCGGGTGGTCGCTGTCTGCATTGACCGCGATAAACGAGGGATTACTGTATGTTTGAAGGGGCCAAAATTATTTCGAACAACCGCGCGCGCACATAAACACACCATGTCAGTTCATCCTAGCAAAGAGATGCAGTGATGCCGCTCTCGTACTTAGATACCAATTTGACAACGTTACAGAAGAAGGAAAATTGTGTGAAATCGCCGTGTGTGAAAAATAATACGATAAATATCTGCCGTGTCCGTACTCACTTGCCAATCACCTCACACAACTCGTAGACATCTTCGAAAAGCACGTCGTCGTCCGCCATGGTCCAAAGGCAAACCCAGGAGCTCCACAAATAGTCGCTTCACAATAGTTGAAGATCTTCACGCTTAATCCACGGGCCTGTTACCGTGACAGCTCGATGGCAGTGGAGAACGTATGACCCAAATGGGATGAAGATAAAAGCGTCCAAGTTCAACCTTCTCCGGTCTTGGTATCCAAGTGAGAGGGCTAGCCAGCTAACGGGCTAGCTCAATAGGAACCACAGACCAGACCGCAAGGATTGGAGATTTTCCTCCTTTGCGGGGAAACAATTGCACGACTCGAATCCACATTATTGCATCGAATTGTAGGAGAAAACGTTTGACTCCATCACCCAAAAACAATCAGACTTCAGTTCGGTCCACGGTGATGAGCTCCACTGCACGCTAACGTAGTTGTCCAAAATGCTTCGCTTTCCAGGTTAATGGGCTAGCTGACGATGCAATCGCCGGTGGACTTCTGTCTTGATTGCACCGTGTACGCCCAATACCGTATCTAAGACGGTTTACCCTACCCAAAGTATCATGTGAGAAATTCCGCTCCCCGAACCCATGCAGAAAATATCCAATTTGCGGTCGATCGCGACGTCGTGTGTGCTTCTTGTGAACGCCCAAATTGACTCGAACACATCAAACGTTACGTCCACCGCTAGTCGGATGCTGACAGTCGCTCCAAGTGCCACAATCGTGTGGCCCAAGAACCTGGGGAGCCAAAATGGCGGCGCGCGCACGTCCCACACTTAGTGCTTAGCTGATTTGAGAGCCAAAATGGCGTCCACAGGAGGTCTGATTTCCCGGCTACGGTTCCAGCCATCCAGCGTAATTTTTTTCTGCGCATGCGCTTTTACATTCCTGCAGCTCCATGTCTTACGTCACCTTTCATCCATCCACCCGTTACTCGAACTGCTTTATCCTGTGTATTAAAATACAATACAGTGTTTTGCATGATGTCTGTCACTGATCATGTATTGGTTAACATAATTTTAGACAGAAAATATGCTTGTTTTGTCGTGTATTGTGCCGTGATACATCTGCCCCCCCCCTCGCAATGTTAGTGGCTTTGCATCAGTCCCTCAGTCCCTCTCTTTCCAATTGGTACTCTGATTGGGTTTGATTTGGTCATCAATGCAGTACTATCATCATGTTTATCGTCATTGCGCCCCCTGGCTAGCCAATCATAGTTTGATCTTATCATTAGCCGCTAGTGACAAGAGCATACTGGCCAGAGCTAGCACAGTGTATCGCGAACTGCATAAGCAAATATATTGTGTTGATTTAATAGCAGTTTTGTCAACCCACTGAAGGAGGAGATGAAATTGATTTGGTTGCAGATATACCGCTAAAGCCATTTTTAAGACAGACTTTTCAAGAAAAGATGGACATCATTAAGAAAGGCATTTTTTGTTGGCCCCCAGCAGTTGAGACGAACTGGATTTGAGCCCAAATTGATTCACAATAAAACAAATCCTGTATAAAAGTTGTAGTACGATGTACAGTACATTATTTGAAATGATAAAAAACGTATAAAATTCGGGGGAAATGTATACATTGATAGATATCATCTATGATTTTCCTCCTCAACAAGATGGGGATATAGTTTAAACGGCGTGCCTCGTTGTCACGAGTGATGTGTCGTTCGCGAACGAGCCGCTTATAAGAGTCGAATCCGCAACCCCTGCGATTAAAGTCGCACGTCATTGGTCAAATCCGTGGTAAACACACACACACACACACAGTGCAGGAATCTAAATGAAATCCCATACATTTTAAAATGATATAGTGTATTGTATATTTTTGGTATTAAATTAATTTAAGCAACAACAACAAAAGAAAAACTGAGATGCGATTTGGGACCTGAAGGAGCCAAATCTTTTAAGTGAACCGACCCAAAAGAACCGAATCACTAAAAAGAGCTGAAATTCCCATCACTAGTTAAGACTTTTTACCAGTAGGTGGCGCGAATAAAACTAACCGTTTCTTACTAACAACGAAGAAGAGAATGAAAAAGAGGAAAAAAATGCGGGCGCGGTGTTTCAAATCCGTTTCCGGTCGTCTTGTGTTTGGATCGGAGAGACAAACATGGTGCCTGCAGGACAAACTAGGTAATCATGTAACTTCGACGTTTGCATGATTGACCGATGTACGCGTCTCTAAATTATGCGCCTTATGTATAAATCATTCAAAATTATGTGATAACTGTTTTTTTTGTTCGTTTTGGGACGTGACGCCGCTCCGAGCGAATCAATTTTTGTGGGCTTGTTGGTATAAAACTGTCCGCGCTCTAAGGAAAGGCACTATACGGTAAATATACAGTTGTTATTTCGCCCCGAACTGCATGAGAACTAAAAACAAAAAGATTGTGCTAGAAAAAAAAAGTAGTCGGTTGTGGGTTGCAAGTGGGACGCTCCGTCGCCGTGAATTAATTCATCGTTCAAATTCATGGTTCAAACACCACATCGTACGTTTTGGTTTTATTTTATTCTTCGTATGTCCTCACTTAAGTGGTTCCCAGAAAGTGTGTGTAAGGCGAAAAGTCAATCCTCCAAATGTTTATTTCCCATAAGAAACCATTAAAATGAGAATAATCCGTTCCAAGGTCCTCATAAAACATACCTTTCTACTAAATAAGCCTTAAAATTACGCAAAATATACCTTATTTTATGTATAAGAAATGTGTCATTGTATTGTAATTAAATAACCTTATTTTATGTATGAGAAATGTGTCATTGTATTGTAATTAAATAAACTCTACTGTATCATGAAGTCATTTTATTTACCTTTGTGATAGCCGTTGATGTATTTGCCTCTTGAGTTGCCGTGCTTTCTCGGCAATAATACCCTCACTCACAATGTCCCCTGCTAGTTGCTTTTCAGTAATCCAAATCAACAGAAGTTTTTCAACCTCTTCTATTGCCTGAGACCGTTGCTTAGACAACACGGAAACACACGTAGCCACACGTAGCAATGGTGGACTTAGCGTACTGGGACGCTAAATTACACAAACGCACACCTCGTTCGTGTTTTTCGATGATCTTCTTCTGCTCGACCGTCATTTTGTTTTGTGTCCTCTTCGGCTTAACACTAGCCAGTGGTGGGGTCTTTTTCGGTCTCATAATAGCAAAATTACTCCACTCAATAACAAACCACATCTGCACTCAAAGAAATGGGGTGACGAAAACTAGTCCGCCAGCCACCGTGGCGGCGTGTGGTTTGGTTCGTTGCCGAAAACTAGTTGCTGTTCTCGCGAATTTAAAGTTCGTAAGGCGAAAAGTTCGTAAAATAAAGCGTTAGTAAGCTGAGCTATCACTGTACATTGATTTGAAAAATCTGTTTTCTAGTGTGGCCCGAACCCCCAACAGCGTTGCCCAGAGAAAGAGTAAAATGAAGAGTTACCGCCGGTCCTACCAGAGCATGACGGCGACGTCGCGTCTCTGCCAGACGAGGGCACTGATGTCACTGCGGCTCAATACCAGCAGGGCGGCACCCAAGTCCGAAAACATCCTTGTGAGTTATCCCAAAGTCGTTTTTCGCTCGGTGAGAGACACACGCAGCTTCTGATGTCCACCATACGTTTATCAGGATAAAGTGAATCCTGGTCACTTGGCGTCAATGCTGAAAACAGAATGGCAGCTGTCCTACGTCACCCCCCTCTACCAATTCCGCTATACGCAACTGAAGAGCTACTCCAGGCAACTGTCGACGTTTCTGGCCGTGGAGAAGCATCAAGAGATGGCAGTGGAGAATGGCTTCAAGGTCTCCTTCTCGGTGGTTCACGGTCTGGTGGAAACGGATTATGACGCCGAGACCGTTTTGATACAGGTGAGCGCTGGCTTGAAGGTCTGACGTTCGGTCAAATGTCAACACATCCGAAAGGATGCATGTGGGTGGCGCCATTGACGCATTTTCACAACCAAAAAATGACTTTGACACCCCTGCTTTAGTCAAACTCTTCCCATTGTCTCCTCCTGCAGATTTACTCCAAGTCCTTATTTGACGTCCAGAAGGAAGATCAGAAGCCAGTGTGGAAGGGCTTGCTCGCCTGCGTCAACGGCAACCGCGACTACATTGACTCACTCCCAAAAGACTTTATTTGTCTCCCGCTATTTGCTAGCAGTGGCAAAGAGGCACTGACTGCTTTAGTGAAATCCTGGTTCCGCAAGAACTTTGACTGCTGCTTTGGCTTGTTGGAGATCAACCATATCAGTTTGCAGTGGTTGGTGGCGTTCTGGACTAACTACCACGCAGAGTCCAACATTAAGCAACTGAAAATGATCTGGACGCTTCCGGTTCAGCCTCCGCTTCATGTTACCTACGCTGTCGATGCGGTGGATGCTTGGGAGCTCTGGTGCGGCGTGAAAGCGGATCAGCCGATATTGGCGAATGAGGACAAAGTCATCGATCTAGATGATGTGGTGAGGTTCACGAAGGGTCTGGCGGGCCACTTTTATCGGTTCTTTGTGATGGATCTGTCGGCGGGGAGCCTGAGCTCTGTGTCCACGGCTTTGGGATCAGCCAAATGTACTGGCAAGATAAAGGTACGTATTTTCATTTGTGTGTCAACAACAACTAAGTACAGTGAGACCTCAACTTACAAACACCTTAACTTACAAACTTTTCATCTTACAAACGTCAAATTTATGAAAATTAAACCTTATAATAAGCACTATTTTCATAATACACACCCACCACGGCTGGCGGAGTGATCTTCGGCGGAAGCACACGACCCAACAGCACCAGAGGTTAAGTTACCAACAGTCCTTATGGAAGGTGACTCTCCTTCCATAAGCCATCAACGACCAACAAAAAGATCAATAAAACTTTATTTTACAGCACAGTTTATTTCTTTAATTACAGTCCTCAATTCCCTTTGACCTTCGACCTCCAACGCCATTCCATCAAGCCATAAATGACCATCACAAATGTAAATAAAGTGACTTTATGATACAATGCAGTGTATTTCTTTCATTGCAATACAATAGCACATTTATTATACATAGACTAAGGTATGTTGTGTGTAGTTTTAAGGCTTATTTAGTTGAAAAGTATATTTTATGGAAACCCGGGAACGGATTATTCCCATTTTAATGGTTTCCTATGGGAATTTTTTTTTCGAGATACACACTTTTCACCTTACACACTCTGTCTGGGAACCAATTAAGTTCGTAAGTTGAGGTCTCACTGTACAGTGATACCTCGGTTTACGAACCACTTGGCTTACGAACATTTCATTTCGAACGTTACATTTTACCCCTAACTTCGCATACGAACTTTTTTCGTACACGGAGCTGCATTGAATGTAAAGTGTGTTTTTGTTTCAGATCTCCAACAGCAAATGCTTGAGGACCACACTGACCCTGCTAACAGAGTGCGCCCTCCTCAAAATGCCCATCTAACCAAGTAAATTGACATCATTCAATTCTTAATTTACTTATCTCACCGTTTTAAATCTTGGAACTGTGTCTTTTCCATTTTTTTATCTGTCAAATGGTTGTAAAGAAGCGCTTTGCTGTCCACACAAGCTGTGAGGCAGTGTTTCTTTCTTTTTCCCCATGACCTTTTTCACAACAGGCCTGGGAACTTTGTCAACGGGTAACTGAGGAATGATTTCCCTTTTAATGACGATCTGTAGAAATGTCACATTGCATGTTAAAGATTTTATATTTATTATTCTTGCATTGACGCCCATCCACAAAATTTCTATTCAGCAGTCATGTTTGGCTAAAGCATCCATATTTCTTGGCCTTTTTCCCGGCGGATTGTATAGAATTATTGTATTTTCATGTGTTATTTTCATGGCTAAAATAGCTTTAATAAAAGCAAAAAAAAAGTCACAATCACATCATGATGAAGAACACTGAACGCAGTAAGAATAATAATCATACATTATTATCCTATTATCTGTTAGCTGGCTGTTATTTAGCTATCTAGCTAGCCTTCTATTTGCTGTCTATTAGCTATTTAACTAACTAGCTGGCTATCTAGCTAGCTATTACCTATCTATCTCACTGTCTATCTAGCTAGCTGGCTGTTAGCTGGCTAGCTATCTATTCACTAGCTATTGGCTAGCTAGCTTTCTATCGATTTGAGTTATTCCGGGTTGGCGCGTGTGGCTGCCGCTGCTCACCTACAGAAAAACATATTCCGTGACTGTAAAGTGACCTTGAGAGTTTTGAAAGGCGCTTAGAAATGAAATGTATGATGATGACTTTATTTATACGCTAATAGCTAATAGATAGCTAATAGAGGGCTAGCTAGCTAGATATATAGCTATTCAGCTAGATAGCCATTAAGCTCGAGTCCACTGTAATAATAATACATGACATTTTAAGCACCTTTCAAAGCTCTCAAGGACACTTTACAGTCACAGACAAGCATATGTACTATAATAAATAAAATACAATCACAAATAGAATGCATTAAATAAAATACAATTATAAATAGGAACGAGAGAGAGCTACACAGTTTGTTCCAGGCTTACACAAGTACACAAACAGTCAGCATTGAATAGTTTTTAATATGGATGTCAAAATCCATGACACAATTTGTACATATAAAAAAATGACTTGAAACAAGGACTCAAACAAAAAAAAATGTTATGGTTCAGATGTCAACAATAAAAACAAGCGGGCCACCTATTTACATCGACCCATATTGTACAAAAACAATAAATTAAGGCATAAAACAAAAATGAAATGTCCCATTTCAGTTTGTAATAGATGAATGTCAAGTTTAAATTCGATGACTGTACAGTGAATGCACGACTTGATGACAACTACAGATTCTCATTTTTCCGTAAATTTGAAGAAAAAAAAGGTAATACAGTGATACCTCAGTTTACGAACGCTTTAGCGCACGAACTTTTCACCTTACGAACATTAAATTCGCCAGAATATAATCTTGGCATACAAACTACTTTTTGACAGACAAACTAAACCACACATCCATTTTCTTTGATTGCACTCAGTGCAAATGTGGTTTGTTATCAAGTGGAGTACCGAAAAAAAAAACCCACCACAGGCTAGTGTTAAGCCGAAGACAACACAAAAGAAAATGACGGTTGAGCAGAAGAAGATCATCAAAAAACATGAACGAGGTGTGTGTTTGTTTATGTGACTTAGCGCCCCAGTACCAGTATGCTAAATCGACCATTGCTACGTGTGGCTAAGGGTGTTTCTGTGTTGTCTAAGCAATGGTCTCGGGCAATAGAGTAGGTTGAAAAACCTCTGTTTATTTGGATTAACGAAAAGCACCTAGCAGGGGACCGTGTGAGTCAGGGCAACTCGGATATCATCAAAGGTAAATAAAACTACTTTATTATACAGTACAATTTATTTATTTAATTACAATACAATAGTACATTTATTACCATAAAATACATAAAATGAGGTATATTTGTGTAGTTTTAATGCTTATTTAGTAGAAAATTATATTTTGGGAACTGATTATTCTCATTTTTTTATGGTTTCTTATGGGAAATAAATGTTTGGCAGACGAACCTGTTAATTTGGATTAATGAAAAGCAGCTAGCAGGGGGCAGTGTGAGTGAGGGTATTATCACCAAGAAAGCATTGTGACATCACTCGGATATCATCAAGAGGCAACTACATCAACGACCATCACAAAGGTCAATAAAACAACTTTATTATACAGTACCGTTTATTTCATTAATTACAATACAATAGCACATTTATTATACATAAAAGAAGGTATATTTTGTGTAGTTTTAAGTCTTATTTCATAGAAAAATATGTTTTATGGGGACCTGGGAACAGATTATTCTCATTTTTAATGGTTTCTTATGCGAAATGAATGTTTGGAAGATGAACACCTTACACACACTTTCTGGGAACCAATTAAGTTCGTACGCTCCGGTATCACTGTATCGCGAACTAACGATCATAATGACGTCCATCATTCATTCAGAAGGGGAAGGAGATGTAAAAGACAAAAATGACCTACTAGGTGAATCATCACAGTGCAGTCAGTGTATTTTAGGAGGCCAAACCCAGGAAAAAGCCTCCAACAAAACCACTGGACAAGACGATGTTTCTCTTGATAAAATCGCTGGCCTGCGTTGTCGGGAAGGAAATCATGAAAAAGAAGCACAGTGGGTGAAGAAAGACAGAAAAAAAATTAAAAATGGCATCATTTTAAACATTCCTGTTTTATATCTTTGTGTATTATCTTTGGTTCAAGAGGTACTTTAGAATGTTCAAACTGTAAAAAAAAACTTCAGGACCGCTATTTTAATCTAATCTGTAGAAAAATAAGATTATACAACAGCAACAAGCATGAAAGACAGATTTTTTTAACAGAATCCTTTACCTCCTCAATGAATGTGTTGAGTTCAGGGGCTGCTTTGTTAGCTTTCTTCTTGAGGCGTTTCTTGGCTTTGTTGACATCATTCTCTACTTTTTTCCAGTCCACTTGCACATAGCCACTGTGATTGGCAATCTGGGAAAATAAGATACATAAATTGAGGATTTCTTAACTGAGAAAAACTAAAATGTGCATTTCTTGCCTGTAAAAGGAGGAACCCTCCACCGACAGCAGTGGCCGCCGCTTTGCCCACTCTCTGGAAGACGTAACCAGCACACCTGTATGCATTGAGTCGATGATTGAATGATAAATGGCAATACAGTGATGACCTCAGATTACGAACGCTTTAGCTCACGAATGTTTCACCTTATGAACATTAAATTGGTGAGAATATACTCTAGGCTGACGAACTAGTTTTCGGCGGAGGAATTAAACCACAAAGGTGGCTGGCAGAGTAGTTTTCGTCACCCACTTCCTTTGAGTGCAGACGTGGTTTGTTATCAAGTGGAGTACTTTTGTAATTATGGGACCGAAAAAGACCCCACCACAGGGCCGAAGAGGACACAAAAGAAAATTAAGGAAGAGAAGAAGGAGATCATCGAAAAACACCAACGAGGTGTGCGTTTGTGTGACTTAGCGTCCCAGTACCAGTATGCTAAGTCGACCATCGCTAGGTGTGGCTATGGGTGTTTCTATGTTGTCTAAGGTATGGTCTCAGGCAATAGAAGAGGTTGAAAAACTTCTGTTGATTTGGATTAACGAAAAGCAGCTGGCAGGGGACAGTGTGAGTGAGGGTATTATCACCGAGAAAGCACGGCCACTTCACTCGGATATCACCAAGTAGTTGCCCTACATCAACGACCATCATAAAGGTAGATAAAACTATTTTATTATACAGTACAGTTTATTTCTTTCATTACAATACAATAGCACATTTATTAAACATAAAATAAGGTCTATTTTGTGTAGTTTTAAGGCTGATTTAGTAGAAAATGATGTTTTATGAGGACCTGAGAACGGATTATTCTCATTTTAATGATTTGTTATGGGAAATAAATGTTTATAAGAACGAACCTTTCGCCTTAAACACACTTTCTGGGAACCAATTAAGTTCGTAAACTGAGGTATCATTGTATTATACATTCTATTGGAGTCCACAGAACCAAATGTATGACTTATTTAATAACGTTTACCATCCAGTGAGCCCTCCCATCGTGAGCTGGGTTGCGACAGAATATTTCTCAGCTAACGGGCCGGAATTGTTCCCAAATATCCTGCTCCACCATTGATGCCGCCGTGCATATTCTGTCAGATCCACCACCTCGTACACCTCTTCGTCACTCCCCGGCTCTGGCTGCCCTGCTAAAAATGAGTTGAGTAACGATCAGGTTCACAGTGAAAAATGCAAGATGACCTGAATTATTATTTTTTCAGCACCGCATCATAAAGAATGGCCTGCAGGAGCGTCAAAAACAGGTACCTTACAATTTCCATATCGCACCCACCAAAATAGCTGCCATAACAAACGTCATAATATTTGGGATGCATGAAATGGCGACGGCAATTATTTCAATCACAAATAATTACATAGATTACATATTTTCTATGCATCTTTGAAAAATTGAAGCTAACCCGTCAGTAATTAAGAGTTTTGAAAGGCGCTTATAAATTAAATGTATTATTCATCCAAAAACCATCGCGTACCTTTCCCGTCGTCCGCCGTCGCCATTTTGGAAAGGCTGGAGAATTTAACAGGATGTTGACAAAATAAGCCCCGCCCACACGATGATGCCATGCCACGTCAGACGGACAAGTTTATTATTAAAATATCGGCATCTTTACTTCTTGTGAGCAGATTACGAGCATGAGAGAACGCTTTTGAAAGTGAACACATAATTCACATTGCATGAATTACGTGGGTAGACACCCTTGAGAGAGACTCTCATTATTTACAATAAGCGATCAAGATGCCGTCTTACTTTATCAGAATCAGAATACCTTTATTCGATTATTCTTTAGAGATTTTTGTCGTTTTGACGTCGTAACACAGGCGTCATCGACAAAATTCCTACTACATTTTAATTCACCTAACTCCACTGGGACGATATACAGTACTTTATATTATTTAAAACAAAAATCTCTGGCACTTAAGTCATATGGTGGGATTCGCGCGTGTTGATTGGCTAGAACACAGTGAGGGCGTGGCCACGACGGCGCGTGGGTTCGCTTCGGTGACACAATTAAAACAACTTTATCTTCTCTTGCCGAAACGCGTTTAATTGAGGAATACTTGCACCTTTGGATTATGCGTTCGGGTAGTCTCCGTCGAGCCACGGTCTGATCTCGTTTTGGGAATAAAAAATGTGACGCCTAAAGATCAGCTCGCACAGCGCTGCTGCCCCCGGGAACGGATTTACTACATCGAATCTCATCTTTTGCGCCTGGGAAAAAAAGTTTTTTGATCGTTTGCTTCTCTTCGGTTGCCTCTGTTTGATTCGGTGGAGTTGGACGATCGCCCCAGCGTTGGAATTTTTCCATGCAATCGTGCAGTGTGTCTGTCGCCGTTGCTGCCTGCGCTGCTGCTCGGAGTCTCGGCTCAGCTTCTGATGGTGGTGGTGATGAGGAAAAGAAAATGGCGGCGGGAAAAGCGAGCGAAACAGACGAGGACTTTCCGACACTGACAGCCCAAGAAAAGGACAGCTTGGCCGGGACTGACAGGTGCGAATAGTCAGCCCTTTTCTTCGTGTGTTGCGTGAAATCGAGTGGATTTCTTGGCGTGCACGCGGAGGCGCTTCGCAACTAACGCCGAGCCGCCTATGTTGTCTTTCCGCTTGCAGCTCACTGTTTGGATTTCAGAAGCTTCATGAAGATGGCGCCAGAACGAAGGCCCTGTTGATGAAGGTAGGACATCGAAAGTAGATGCTATGTTCGACTAAAGGTGCACGCTATTCTGCGGGCGGGGGCTCGCTCAGCTCGACCACTCAACTAAAATGCACAGGGGGGGAGAATCAGCCACCAAAGCCAAGCTTGCTTGCAAGCGGCCCTCTTGCGGAGTAGACGGAGGCCAGTTGGCCTGTGTTAGCATATTAGCATGATCGTTAGCTCCCCCCATCCGGTGATAAGCGAGCTTGCACCTGCGTCCATTCTGCTCCGGTTTTGTCATTTAAAAGTACCGTAACGTGTATCTTACAACACCTCGCCAGGGTTACAATATTTCGTCTTGCTTGTGTGATGAAATACGGAGTGTTTACGTTTGCGGGGAAATGTCGTTCCGCTCAGCGTGTCAACCTGCTGCGACTGACGTTCTCGTAAGCGACACAACACGACGTCTTCACGGTTTGACGAACGACCGCTTCCTTACTTCGTGGAAGACGTTCCGTGTGTTTATTTTGGGGTGGCGAATGTAAACGCAAAACAACGCCGTGTGCCCGACTGAGCCTCGTTTGTTTGCTAAGATGCGCGATCACGAAAACAATTCGGGACAGAAAGGCGTGCACAAAATAGGCCTTTTCAATTGACTGCTAGTGGAGGAAGTGGAAATGCGAAATTCATCGCGTTGCCCTCACCCACGCGAGTCGTGTCTCGTTGTGGTCGGGTTTTCCAAACGTTTCACGTCACGTTTAGTAATGGCTCTCCAAGATGGCGGGGACATGGTGGACTGGTGATGGAACTCTTGTTGATGTGTCGGTTGGCATCAGTTGTGGGTACGTTGAAGGTGCCTGTTTAAGAGAGTCACATTCCATAAATTAAATAAATAAACTGTATAATAAAGGCGTTTTATTTACCTTTGTGATGGTCGTTGGTGGCTTGATAGAACGGAGTGGCCAGTTTCATCAGCATTAAACACTTGATGAGTAACGTAGCCTTCTTCTTTCAACATCTTGAGGAATGATCCATTGGAAGTGCTTTCTCTGTGATAATTTTACCTAGTTCCTCATCAATCGTGTTCTGTTTAGCTGGGTCGATAGCTTTTTTACATCAAGTGTACAGTTGGCTTGTGCGGGTTATTTGTGGAGCCTGATTGATGGGATATTTTAACCTTGCAGTCTACACTCTGCCTTTGGACTGTCAAAGTTGAAACGACTCCAAATGTCACTGTTTTCTCTCCATTTCTCACTCTCTCTCTGTCATCTGCCTGTCTCTTTAATGTTTAAACACTCCCTCACTGCTGCATTCTTGACCAATCACGTGGCTTTAACCGAAGACTGGGGGTGCGGAATAGAGGACACAAAAAAAACAAGTCGGCTGCCATTTTGTTTTATGTATAACGGCCTCACTCTCTCTCTGTAAATCCCACCCCCCTCACTGCTGCGTTCTTAACCAACCACTTGCGGCTTTAAGACAGGGGGTGGGGAATACAGGACAAAAAAAGTCGGCTGCCATTTTCTTGTTCGAAGAATGGGCTCGTTCGCGAAAGACACATCACTCATTGTGACGCTCCGTGTCTATCCCGAAAAATAGTTCCAATGCCAAGGTAAACTGGTCATAAATTTGTGTTTTTTATCCAGCTATTTGGGACATTTCTCTAATCACGACCACTTGAGTAAAGTGCATGACATGTCCACATATGTTCCCCCACACAGGCTGTCCGCTGCTACGATTCACTCATCCTCAAGGCGGAGGGAAAAGTAGACCCTGAAGTCTTTTGCCAACTAGGCCACTTCAACCTCCTCTTGGAGGCTTACCCGAAAGGTGAGTCTGGATTTGTCAAGCTCATTTTTCAAATCATCCGCTTTCTATACTGGGATTTTCTTCATGAGCTTTGCTTCATGTAAAATGACGTTACAGAACTATAACCCCTCCCCCACCCTCTTCTTTGTCTCTCAATGACAGCATTATCGGCATACCAGAGGTACTACAGTTTACAGTCAGACTACTGGAAGGTGAGTCAGCCCGAGCGTGCTCACATGGTGCCGAGGATTAAAAAGTTTAAACCGGCGGGCTTTGTTCTGTTTTCCTTATCTGAATAAAAAAAAAAAGTTTTGTCATCACACACACAGAACGCTGCCTTTCTGTATGGTCTGGGTATGGTCTACTTCCACTACAACGCCTTTCAGTGGTGAGTCATGTTTCAATGTTATCTTTGGTTCGATGCTTGTTTAACTCATTCGCTGCCATTCCCGAATTGATTCGGGAATTGAAAAGTGTGACGTGAAGCGCCGTTCGCAAATTTGTTCGGGTTTTTGTTTTTCCTGCTCGGAGTGAACATGAGACAAATTCCTTGTGTGTTCTACATACTTGGCCAATAAAGACGATTCTGATTCTGATTTAAAAAAGTTGTTTTATAGACTTGGAACGGATTATTTTTTTTTACATTGATCATAATGGAAGGCGTTGTTTCGGTTTTCGGTTTCCGACTAATCGGTTTTCAAACAGATTTCTGGAACGGATTATGGTCGAAGACCGAGGTATCACTGTAGTTTGGCCACCGCCGTGTGTATAGTGGCTCCTTGCAATTTTTTTGATGATGATGATACTAGTGCAGCGTGTTCTAGTGGAGACAAATTCCATGTGAGTTCTACATACTTGGCCAATAAAGATTATTCTGATTCTGCTTTTAAAAAGTTGTTTTCTAGACTTGGAACGGATTAATTGTTTTTACATTGATCATAATGGAAGGTGTTGTTTCGGTTTTCCAACTAATCAGTTTTCAAACAGATTTCTAGAACGGATTATGGTCAAAGACCGACGTATCATTGTAGTTTGGCCACCGCCGTGTGTATAGTGGCTCCTTGCAATTTTTTTTGATGATGATGATACTAGTGCAGCGTGTTCTAGTGGAGACAAATTCCATGTGAGTTCTACATACTTGGCCAATAAAGATTATTCTGATTCTGCTTTTAATCAGAATCATCTTTATTGCCAAGTATGTAGGACACACAAGGAATTTGTTTCCGGTAGAACACGCTGCACTAGTATCGTTGTAAAAAAACTGCTAAGTGGCACTATACAGTTCCATTTTGGCTACTGTTGAAAGAGTTCCAAGAGTTAATGGCTTGGGGGAAGAAGCTGTTTAAATGTCTGCTGGATTTGGTGCGCATGGATCGGTAGCGCCTGCCTGAGGGGAGTAGCTGGAAAAGGTGGTGGGCAGGGTGCGGAGGGTCCAGTAGGATTTTCCGCGCCCTAGTTTGGATTCTTGCAGTGTGCAAGTCCTCGAGAGTGGGTAGGGCGGTGCCAATGATTTTTTCCGCCGTCCTAACTGTCCGTTGAAGTCGGATTTTGTCCATTTTTGTGGCGGCCCCGAACCAAACGGTGATGGAAGAACACAGGATGGATTTGATGACAGCCGTGTAGAAATGTTGCAGCAAAGTTGTTTTCTAGACTTGGAACGGATTAATTGTTTTTACATTGATTATAATGGAAGGTGTTGTTTCGGTTTTCCAACTAATCGGTTTTCAAACAGATTTCTGGAACGGATTATGGTCGAAAACCGAGGTATCACGGTAGTTTGGCCACTGCCACATGTACATTATAGCGCCTCTTTGCATTTTTTTTTATGATGATACTAGTGCAGCGTGATACTTGTGTGTTCTCCATACTTGGCCAATAAAGATGATTCTGATTCTGATTGCAAATTTCCCCATTGTGGCACGATTAAAGGTTTTCGGATTGTGATTGTTTTTGCCACTTGTCATCCCTCTTTCCCACCCCAAGGGCGATCAAAGCATTCCAGGAAGTGTTGTACATTGATCCCGGATTTTCTCGAGCCAAGGAGATCCACCTTCGCCTGGGTCTCATGTTCAAGGTCAACACAGACTACGAGTCAAGTCTTAAGGTAGACCCGCCCCACCCCCCACCTTAACCTGCAAAGTCACCGTCGACAAATAATTTCTGTCATTCATTTCTGGAATTTATCTTCTCTTCCAGCATTTTCAGCTCGCTTTGATTGATTCCAATCCCTGCACTTTGTCCAAAGCTGAAAGTAAGTTCAGCCTTCATTAGATGTTTACTTGAATTGGTGAAGCTGACAAATGTAGATTAAAAAAAAAGAATAGCATATTTTCTGGTGTATAAACGCCTTAAAGGACAACCGACACCATTTTTTTGTTTCCTAACTGACATCAGAAAAACGTTTTATAGCATCTAAAATACCCAAAACATGCAGGCTGATGTTTTTAGTATGCAAAACAATAAAAATGACTTCAAGTGTCCCAAAACATCACTCGGATATCATAAAGAGGCAACTACATCAATGACCATCACAAAGGTCACAAAGGTCAATAAAATGACTTTATTATACAGTGCAGTTTCTTTCTTTCATTACAATACAATAGCACATTTATTATACATAAAATACAGTATATTTTGTGTAGTTTTAAGGGACACCATTTTTTTGTTTCCTAACTGATATCAGAACAACGTTTGACCCAAAACATGCAGGCTGATATTTTTAGTCGAATGCAAAACACTGATAAAAATGACTTAAAGTGTCCCAAAACTACTTCAAAATGACCTCTGAAATGGCGATTTTCAGGAGGTCCCGCCCCCTTGTTTGTGACATCACTCCAGGACGTCTTGCCTTTCTCTCGAATCAAAACAATAGCTTCAGATTCGGAGTAGATGCTTTGTTGTTACTCATCCAATGAGGAATATGATTCAAATAGTTCTGAAGAGGAAAGCATAAATGTTTGCAATCGATTAAAGAAGTCCTTCTGTATCATTTTGAGGCGTCTGGACTCCAATGTAGCTCCCAGAAAATGCACGAGATGGCGCATAAGCGCCGTTGAAAATGGGCTAATTTGTCTGCTGGGAATTTGTGTCAACTAGTATCAAATCGTAGTCTTGGTGCAATACACAACGATTCACCATCGCGTCATTTATGTGTTTTCCTTCTAATTTCGCCATCAACACGAAGTTTTCAGACCAAACAAAAGTACCCAAAATGCATTGTGTGTCGCTTTCTCGGTCAGGGGCGTTCCTGACGTGACGTCACGTCAGGAATTGTCACAAAATCGAAAACAAGACTTCCTGAATATTCAGCGCGAGTTTTAAAACGTCAAAATATAACTATATGCGGTGGAATCTTTGTAAAATACGCTCAGTAGAAGTCATTTGAAGCCATTTTTTTTTTTACAAATTATGGACACAACTTGTCCGGAGGCGTCGGTTGTCCTTTAAGGCTTATTTTGTAGAAAATGATGTTTTATGGGGACCTGGGAACGGATTATTTTTCATTTTAATGGTTTCGTATGGGAAATAAATGTTTGTAAGATGAACTTTTCGAACTTTAAGTTCGTAAGCTGAGGTATCACTGTATGTGTGTGTGTGAGTGAGTGTTTTCTTCACACACACATGCAAGGGCAGCCCCCATCCTTTTTCCTCTCACTGTTTCGCTTGCTCTCTCTCTCTCTCTCTCTCTCTCTCTCTCTCTCTCTCTCTCTCTCTCTCTCTCTCTCTCTCTCTCTCTCTCTCTCTCTCTCTCTCTCTCTCTCTCTCTCTCTCTCTCTCTCTCTCTCTCTCTCCCTCCTTGGCTCGTTCTGCTGAGAGTCACTCAGGCAGTTCAGATCAGACACTGCGGCGTTCGGGCGCGCAGATGAACGGCCAGTCGACCTTGGCTTTCCATTTTTTTCACCTTGCCACACGACTTTGGCCGAAAAACGTTTGGACGAGGATGCGAAGGATTTTTTTTTTTAACTAACTTTATGATCTTTTTTTTCTCTTGCAGTTCAGTTCCACATTGCTCATGTATATGAGATTCAGGTAAGCTTTTTCTTCTATGAAAATTATGATTTTGTTAACATTATTTTCAATACAAATAAAGAGCTGCAATATTGTGATGCGGCGTTGCCGGGCTGAAATTCATATTTTTTTTTAAAGTGGTAACCCGGTGAAGTCACTTATTTTTTTATTCTTTCCACAAAGCGCTGACAAATATAAAGGGGGGGGGTTATTTAATAAGTGGGTGGCAAACGCGGGAGAGGATGGGAAATGATTCAAAGCCGATGGACGGGGTTGCCACGGAAACCAGAATCCATCTCTTTGATATGCTGATGGCGTCTCTCTTGTGGAGAGGTGATATCACTTTCAGCGGCTCTTGAGAAGCGTGAACTGTAGTACACTTTTTTTTGCCATGCCAGAAAAAGAGCGTGCGATGAAAATGTCCGTTTTTTTGTGGGTTTTGGTGGGATCCAAGAGATACGCATATGCTGAATGGGGGTGTCGAGTTTTCTTTAAAGGACAACCGACACCATTTTTTTTTTGTTTCCTAACTGACATCAGAAAAACGTTTGATAGCATCTAAAATTCCCAAATATTTTTAGTCAAATGCAAAACACTAATAAAAATGACTTAAAAGGTCCCATAACTACTTCAAAATTACCTCGGAGATGGCAAGTTACAGAAGTCCCGCCCCCTTGTTCGTGACGTCATGCCAGGACGTCCTTGCCTTGCTCTAGAATCAAAACAATGGCTTCAGATTCGGAGATGCTTTCTTGTCACTCATCCAGTGATGAATATGATTCAAATAGTTCTGAAGAGGAAAGCATACATGTTTGCAAGCGATTAAAGAAGTCCATCCGTCTCATTTTGAGGCATTTTGACTCCGATGTAGCGTCCCAGAAAATGCACAAGACGGCGCCCAAGCTCCGTTGGAAATGGGCTGATTTGTCTGCTGGGAATTTGTGTCAACTAGTATCAAATAGTAGTCTTGGTGCAACACACAACGATTCACCATCGCGTTATTTATGTTCTTTTTTTCTTCTAATTTCGCCATCAACACAAAGTTTTCAGACCAAACAAAGTACCCAAAATGCATTGTGTGTCGCTTTCTCAGTCAGGGGCGTTCCTGATGTGACATCACATCAGGAATCGTCACCAACCCAGAAACAAGACTTTCAGCGCGTGTCTGAAAACGTAAAATATAGCTTGATGCAGTGGAATCCTTGTAAAATACGCTCAATAGAAGTCATTTGAAGTTATTTTAAAAATTATGGACACAATTTGTCCAGAGGCGTCGGTTGTCTTTTAATACTATACACTGCTCCTCACATCCAGAAGAGATATCGGGCTGCCAAGGAGGCCTACGAAAGCCTCCTGCAGACAGAGGATCTTCCTGCACAGGTGAAAGCCACTACCCTGCAACAGCTTGGTAAGATGCCCCTCAACACACACGATTACACTATCAAAGCGTCCTTTTCACCAGTGGTTCAGAAACGTCATGGTTGAATGTGCACGTCTGCGAAAAAGCTAAATGTTGAAAGCAAACAGGAAGCTCCATTAACCAAAAGAGATCGTCTCACATCTCCTGTCCCATGTACTGTAAATCCGCTTCAATTCCAAGCAGCGACACTTCCACATATGCGACAGTCATTCAAATTTCAACACTTTCTGCAACCTCTTTGTTGTATGAAGCAGTTCTAGATGAAAGAGGAGAGGATCAAAGCATCCTTTTCACCAGTGAATCAGAGACGTCATGGTGAAATATGCACATCTATACTATAAGCTAAATGTTGAAAGCGAACACGAAGCTGTAGCATCCATTGATGAAAAGTGATTGTCTCACATCTCCTGTTTCATGTACTGTAAATCCGCTTCAATTCCAACCCGCGACAGTTTTGCCTGTTCAGATTATAGCAAAAAAAATCTCTCTGAAGGATACAAATTAACTGTACATGATAGCTGTCCATGTTAGCGCTTTGTTCCAGCTTCAGCTCTTGTTAAAGCACTATATAAACCAATATGTAACGTATTGTATTGTATTCCACTCTGAAGTATGTTGTGACTCACTCTTTGATTGTTTTTGTGGCTCCAGGTTGGATGCACCACACGGTGGAGCAGCTCGGTGACAAAAGCAGTCGGGACAGCTACGCTATCCAATGTCTGCAGAAATCTCTGGAGGCAGATCCCAACTCTGGACAGTCATGGTACTTCCTGGGCAGGTAGGCGCCACGCCCTTACCTGGATAGCACACTTCATGTACTGTATATACACCCAAGTTTTATTTTGCATTCCTTTTTTACCATTTTTTTTTTGGCGACGCCCCCTTTCATCTCTTAACTGTATTGGATCTGCTGTTTTTATTTTTTGAAAGCGGGAATTTTCATGTGGGGGTTCCAACTATGAACTTCATAGCATGTTGAAAAAGAACATTAAATATGATCTTAACACCTAGATCACAGGTGTCAAAGTCAAGGCCCGGGGGCCAAATCTGGCCCGCCACATCATTTTATTCGGCTCGCAAAGCAAAACTAACTTAGAAATTCCATACTCATCTATCGAGCTTGCTAGCGAACGAGCTAGCTAGCTCTCTATTCAGCTAGTTGACTAATCCATTCGATCACAGGTGTCCAAGTCTAGGCCCGGGGGCCAAATGTGGCCCACCACAACATTTTATTTGGGCCGTAAAAGCAAATCAAGCATGTCAAGTGCCATGATGCTTGCTAAAGTCCGAACCAAAATTTGAAATTGTCCCACGTAAGCCACAATAACAATTATTGTTGACTTAAGATTTGAAAACTAGTTATTCATGAATTTGTTGTGCGCTCTATATGTCACATGTCAAATTCAGAACGGCCTTCGAGAGGAATCCGTCACTACAATGTAGCCCGCGGCAAAAAATGAGTTTGACACAATTGTGCTAGATATTGTGAGCTTTTGTGATATGCTAAAAATGTGGCGTCTCCTGCAGGTGCTACTCAAGTATTGGAAAGGTCCAGGATGCCTTCATCTCCTATCGGCAATCCATCGATAAATCGGAGGCCAGCGCCGATACCTGGTGCTCTATAGGGTAAAAGCTCATTTGTTTGTTACACAGGGCCTGGGATTTGTCAATTTTCACATCATTGCAACACCATTATCCATCCACCATCCATTATCAAAATGTTTCATTGCTAGGCCTTCAGTAGTGCTATGTCTGGCAGTCAATGAGTTAATAAGAATTCATGGACAAAATATAATTAACATCAGTCCGCGATTCAGACATATTTAGGCCAGCAGAGAAGGCTTTGCAGGCCTTGACGCTCCGTCACTTGTCGCCAATATAGAAAAATTTCAACAGCACGGTGTCTTTATTTTAATCTGCCGTCGTGTTCATGGCACTTGAATCGGAGTCTGAAGGACTTCAATGATTTTCATCAGAATCATCTTTATTGTTCAAGTATGTAGAAAACACAAGGAATTTGTCTCCGCGAGAACACGCTGCACTAGTATCATCAATAAAACATTGCAAAGAGGCACTATACTGTACATGTGGTTGTGGCCAAACTACAGTGATATCTCGGTTTTCAACCATAATCCGTTCCAGAAACCTGTTTGAAAATCGCTTAGTTGGAAAACTGAAACAACACCTTCCATTATGATCAATGTAAAAAAAAATAATCCGTTCCAAGTCTAGAAAACATTTTTAAAATCAGAATCTGAATCATGTTTTTTGGCCAAGTATGTAATGATAATAATAATAATAATAATAATAATAATAAATTTAATTTCTAAGCGCCTTTCAAAACTCTCACACGAAATTTGTCTCCACAAGAACATGCTGCACTAGTATCATCCTTAAAACATTGCAAAGAGGCACCATACTATACATACAACTTTTTAAAATCAGAATCTGAATCATTTTTATTGGCCAAGTATGTAGAACACACAAGGAATGATCGTAGCGCCTGCCTGAGGGGAGTCGCTGGAAAAGGTGATGGGCAGGGTGCGGAGGGTCCACGCTCACTGTTTACTTGTTTGCTTTGGGCTTTCCTGTTTGAACCACGGCGTCCACTTGATTCTCTCCTGCGTCTCGCCACAGGGTGCTGTATCAGCAGCAGAATCAGCCAATGGATGCGCTGCAGGCCTACATTTGCGCCGTGCAACTGGACCACAGTCACGCGGCCGCCTGGATGGATCTGGGTACGCTGTACGAGTCGTGCAACCAGCCGCACGACGCCATCAAGTGCTACATCAACGCCACGCGCAGCAAGGCGTGCACCAACGCCACCATGTTGACCCACCGGATCAAATGCCTGCAGGTGGGTGGAGAGAGAGTGCGGGGGAAAAAAATGGTCGTTCACAAATCTTGGCTCCAATAATACGGACTTGTCGGTTTTTTTAGAATGTCAAAGCCATCTGTCACACAAGGACAAACATTTCTGACACATTACCAAAAAAGATCAGGTCAACAATAAAGTGTCTGTCTCACTGTAGTATATCGCCACACAAATTAAGCCCCAAAAAAGCGGTTAGCCTTTACTTTTCAAGGTCAATTTCTTTCGGACGAAAAAAAAAGTTGGCATGTCATCATCTGCAGGGGGGTCGCCATGTCATGCCATTCCTTATATTTTGCTTTCGCTTCTCTTCAAAACAGTTTCATGTCTACCCTGTGCATGAGTCACACCCCCTACTAGTTTGGTATCACAATGACGGCTTGCCCTTAACTCCTTTTAGGACTACGTAAACATTCCATGCACCGTAAGAAACCGTAGACTCTTCATTCATCAGAAAGAAAGAAGGAGTTAATTCCTAAATGATATGGGTCTTGAGTAATATTAGCTTGAGAACAGCTGTCCAAAATACAATGCAATACATACATATTGGTTGAAACAGATACCATTCGAGTTACGACCACCCGTACTTACGACCATGACCGCCAGACCTTTTTTTTTTTCCTACGCCTGGCACCGCAACGCGCAAGCAGCCGCGAACGTGCACTACAATTTTGGCCAGCCAGCATGTCACACACTCGCACAGCAGTCTACTGCGTGAGGGCAAGTCCGATAGGAACTGACCAGCCCAACGGTTAGCCGGCTGGCTGTTAGCTTGCTAGCTGTTGGCTATCTGGCTATCTATTAGCTATTTATGAGCTCTCCATTAGCTAGCTGGCTAGCTATTAGCTATCTAGCAGGCTGTTAGCTGTCTAACTGGCTGGCTGTTGACGATCTGGCAATCTATTGGCTATTTAATAGCTATCCATTAGCTAGCTAGCTTTTTATCTGTTTGAGTTACTTCCGGGTTGAGTGAACGCTGGCGCGTGTGGTTGCCGCTGCTCTCCCACAGAAAAATTTATGTAAAGTGGCCTTGAGAGTTTTGAAAGGTGCTTAGAAATGAAATGTATTATTATTATTATTATTATTATTATTATTATTATTATTATTATTATAAATCAATAATATGAAATGTAAAATGATAAAAACGTCACTAAAAGGCGAGTATAACATTTATAAATGAACTGTACAGTAAACAGTTTTGTATACATTACAGGTACAGTTATACAGTAATAAAAATCGATAATACGAAATATAAAATGATAAAAAAATGACACTAAAAGTTATCACATCTATAAACGAACTGCAAACACTTTGCTATAAAACAAAACGGACACAAAACAACAGATTGACATCGTATACTATCCTGTCGTGTAAACATTACGTTGGGCATTTTGAATGGATTTTGACTTACAACCGTTTGACTTACGACCGTTTTGTCGGAACGGAACCCGGTCGTAACTCGGATGTTACCTATTTTCAAATCCCGAATCAATTTGTGAATGGCAGTGAAGGAGTTAAGGGCCATTTTTGGGGGATTATTGTTATTTGAGTGTCATGCAGTTGCGACTTCCCCATTTGAAGCAGACTTCCTACGTGGCCACGCAGCTTCAAAACTCTGCTTCACTTGTGCTGTAACCTGCTTGTACCATTGCTGATTTTTTTTGTACATATTATTTGGAGGTCATCATTTTATTTTATTTTTTTGTGTAATTTTTGCAAGAAAGCCCTTTTGTTTATTATTTTTTTGTTTTTTTTTTTTTTTTGTTTTTCACGTGGTTTTCCATTCCCCTAGGCTCAGTTGAGTAACCCCCAGCTCAGTAGCCCACAGAGTAAAAGTAAAATGCTTCCTCTTATTGAGGAGGCATGGAGTCTACCAATCCCGGCTGAGCTCACCTCCAGGCAAGGAGGCCTGAGCAGTGCGCCACAGCAGGTGAGAGACCAGATCCCCCGTACCCCCCCTTTTGACCTGAGACACTCAAAACACATAATCCGAATGTACACGCCGTCTCACCTGTCAGCACATGCACTGTTGGGTAACACTTACGCTTGACTTCCACCTCCCACAATCTTGAAATCTTTTGTTGACTGGACAGTAAAACCTCCGCTGACGCTGAACGCTTCAGCTCTCGAACATTTCGCCTCAAGAACATTAAATTCGCGAGCATATTGACAAACTAGTTTTCGGCAGACGAACCAAACCACGCTGTCGAACAGCGACACGGTGGCTGGTGGACTAGTTTTCATCACCCCCTTTCTTTGAGTGCAGATGTGGTTTGTTATCGAGTGAAGTACTTTTGCTATTATGGGACAGAGAAAGACCCCACCACAGGCTAGTGTTAAGCCGAAGAAGACATTCAAGAAAATTACGATTGAGCATTCTTCGATGATCTTCCTTCTCAACACGAACGAGGTGTGCGTTTGTGTGACATAGCGTCCCAGTACCAGTATGCTAAGTCAACCATTGCTACGTGTGGCTATGGGTGTTTTTGTGTTGTCTAAGCAATGGTCTCGGGCAAGAGAAAATGCTGAAAAACTTCTGTTGATTTTGATTAACGAAAAGCAGCTAGCAGGGCACAGTGTGAGTGAGGGTATTATCGCCGACAAAGCACAGCAACTTCACTCGGATATCATCAAGAGGCAACTACATCAACGGGCGCCATCTTGGACTTCTTGAGTCTCACTATGCACAATTTGTTTTTGGTCATTGCAACTACTGAAAGCCAAAGCCCCTTTTTTTCCTTCCGCTCAGGGCTTCGATGGCACTTCAGTAAAACATGTCGTGAGAACTTAATAACAGTCTAATCAACATGTTGAAATTATTCCTACGTCAACATTTGTCTCCTTTTTTTCCTCCCCATTTCTCTTACTTGCAATCCTACGCTTGGCTTTGTGTATTTACTTTTACACCCTTTAACAATAATTCATTGTTTTGTTTTCCTCCCTAATTTCCCCTTTTCTGCATCTTTTTCTCTTCTCTGTTTAAACCAACCATTATTCAATGACCGCCCCCCTCCTCCCTTCATTTTTATTTATTTTTACTCTTTCCTCGTTTCATTTTGGCCTGCGCTCCTCCCCCGGCTTTCCCCCGTCCTTCAGGCCTGCAAGCCCAACCACACGGCAGAAGGTGGCGCTTCGGGTCAGTCGCTGCCTCCTCACGTGACGGCGCTGGGCCAAGTGGACGACCAGACCTGCCCGGCCAAAAGGAAACGAGCTTCCAGCCCCGCCAAAGTAAATGTGCGTCATATAAAGTCTGCCTCCTTGTCATGTTCCATGTGTCATTTGTGTATTCTATGAAATCCTGAACAGGTTGATTCTTGGGCTACTAATCCAGTGCAGCAGCCCGTTCCCAACTGGTACCTTTCCCCACAGAAGTTGCAGGTTGGTCATTGGATCTATTCCATTAAGATGCTCCCCTACTTATGATTATTCAAGTTACGAACAAGGGTACATACGAACATTTTTGTAGGAACATATGTAGTATTCTCTCCAGTTGTACATTTACATATCTTTATAGAGCATATATTTTATTCAATGTTTATTTTTCAATACAAACCAATACAGGTTACTTATACAAGCCTTAACATACTTATATAAGCCTTAAACATCCATTCCATAAAAATATAGCACTGAAGCAACTTACAAACAAATTCAACTCATGAACGAACGCTCAGAACGTATCTCGTTCGTAAGTTGGGGAGCGTCTGTATATCGAATATAGGCAAACCAATACAGGTTACTTATACAAGCCTTAACATACTTATATAAGCCTTAAACATCCATTCCATAAAAATATAGCACTGAAGCAACTTAACGAACAAATTCAACTCACGAACGACCGCTCGGAACGTATCTCGTTCGTAAGTTGGGGAGCGTCTGTATATCGAATATAGGCAAACCAATACAGGTTACTTATACAAGCCTTAACATACTTATATAAGCCTTAAACATCCATTCCATAAAAATATAGCACTGAAGCAACTTACAAACAAATTCAACTCATGAACGAGCGCTCAGAACGTATCTCGTTCGTAAGTTGGGGAGTGTCTGTATATCGAATATAGGCAAACCAATACAGGTTACTTATACAAGCCTTAAACATACTTATATAAACCTTAAGCATACATTCCATACAAAATATAGCACTGAAGCAACTTACGAACGACTGCTCGGAACGTATCTCGTTCATAAGTTGGGCAGTGTCTGGATATCGAATATAGGCAAACCAATACAGGTTACTTATACAAGCCTTAAACATATTTACATAAACCTTAAACATACATATTTAAGCCTGAAACATGGAGTCCATACAAAATATAGCACTGAAGCAACTTACGAACAAATTCAACTTACGAACGACCGCTCAGAACATATCTCGTTCGTAAGTTGGGGAGCGTCTGTATATGCTCTCAGGGGGCGACACGGTGGTCGAGTGATTAGCGAGCCGGTTTCACAGTGCAGAGTCAGTTTTAGTACCGGTCCAGCCTCCCTGTGTGGAATTTGCATGTTCTTCTCAGGCCTGCGTGGATTTTCTCCGGGTATTCTAATTTCCTCCCACATTCCAAAAACATGCATGTTAGGCTGATTGAACACCCCAAATTGTTCCAAGGTGCGAATGTAAGAGTGAATGTTTTTTTTTTATTCACTGTGGCTAGCAACCAGTTCAGGGTGTCCCCCGCCTAGTGCCCTTCGACGGCTGGGATAGGCTCCAGCACCCCCCGCGACCCTAATGAGGATGGAAAATGGATGGATGGATATGGTTTCTGTCTTTTTTTAATTTTCATTCATTCATTCATTCATTCATTTGTTTATTTGTGGGATGGAACACAGTGCTGGGATAGGCTCCACTTCTTCCCCTCATCACGACTCTTGCTTTGAAAGATAAATCAGTGAATGATTCCAGTGCTTTTATTCCTTTTTTTAAATCTTTTTTTTTTATTTAATGTATTTATTTATTTGTATTCGCTACAGTTATTGGAACAGTTGCGGAGTAACCGAGCCAGCTTGAAGCCCCCGCAGCTGCAGATGTTGGAGCAACTGGAAACTCAGTTCACCATGATGCAGCAGCACCAGGTGAATATGCTTGTGCCATGCACACACATTAGTCGTCCATCGCACAACTTGTCAACTTAACTCCTTCGCTGGCAGACAATGTGCAAAAATGTGTCTACTCCAGTGCCAGGGTTTTTGTCATTGTCAGTTGAATTCCAGGACACAAAGAATAGTTAATTTTCGGATTACATAGACATTCAATACAGCGTACGATACCTTAGATTCTCTTCTTTCATCATGAAAAAGAAGAGTTAATTCCTAAGTTATATTGGTCTGGAGTTATCTGAGCTTGAAGTGAGGGTGGCTGTCCAAAATACAATGCAATTCATACATATTGGTTTATATAGTGCTTTAACAACAGCTGAAGCTGGAACAAAGCGCTAACATGGAAAAAAGGGAAATGCTACCTCCTTGTGGAAGGGGAAAAAAAACGCATGAAACCTTAGATTCTCATCTTTCATCTGAAAAATAAGAGTTAATTCCTAAGTTATGTTGGTCTGGAGTTATCTGAGCCTGAAATGGGGGTGACTTCATCCGAAAAAAATGCATTAATTCATAAGTTATAAGGGTCTCGAGTTATTTGAGCCTGAAATGGGGGTGACTATACAAAATACAATACATGCATATTGGTTTATATCAGTGACGTGCAGTCAGTGGAGGCAGGTGAGGCAGTGCCTCACCTGTCATCATGGAAATATCAAATGAAAAAATAAATTAAACAGTTAGATGTATTTAGTGATTTGTACTTTAAAGTTCTTGTCGATTTAACTTCACCGTTTTAGGATTTTTTTTCAAAATCGCTGAATTTACCGTTCAGAATACTAAGTAGAGACGAGCTGTGACGTCATTGATGACGTCAGTGCCTCACCAGCCATGAACCTCACCGCACGTCACTGTTTTATATGGTATAGCGCTTTATTACAGCTCAAGCTGTAACAAAGCGCTAACGTGGAAAAAAGGAAAATGCTGCCCCCTTGTGGAATGAAAAAAAAACGTATGAAACCTTCGATTCGCTTTTTTCATCCGAAAAATAAGATTTAATTCCTAAGTTATGTGGGTCTTGAGTTATCTGAGCCTGAAATGGGGGTGACTATACAAAATACAATACAATACACTAAATGCATATTGATTTATATAGCGCTTTAACAACAGCTAAAACTGGAAGAAAGCGCTAACATGGACAAAAGGAAAATGCTACCCCCTTCATGGAAAGGAAAAACATTGCTAGAGGCCATGGCCAGCGCTTTGCCGGCACCCAAGCATAAAAAAACAAAACCCAAACAAATTCGGGAATGGCGCTATACGTCATATTTTCAATTCTCCAATCAAGTCGTGAACGTCAGTGAATGAGTTAATAACCGCTGATGATATCTTCCCTTCCCACTTGCAGATGCGGCAGAATGCGGCAGGAGGTCAGGTGCGCCCCTCCTTCCCAAACGGCCCGACTGCCAATTCCCTCCCCTCCCCGAATCCCACCCTGCATCCCACGCGACCCCATTTGGGACCTCATCGGCCCCTCTGCCCCCCTCAACCTTTGGCGAATGGACCCGTGGGTCCGCACAGACACTCAGATTCCGTCTCCCTTCCCGTGGGTGACAGTCACAGTAGTAGTCACAGTAGTTGTAGTAGTAGTAGTAGTAGTAGTAATAATCAGCCGGGGCCGCCAGCCTTGGGGCCCAAAAGAGATGTGCCTTATCTGCAACTTGCCGACAGCGGCGAAACAGCACTGCTACCTCACACCTGCACAAGCACGCAAACACAGGACGCCACGCCACGCCCTCTGCACCTTAACTCCTCTCAGGTAAGTGATAAATGCAATTTGGAGGGCGATGAGGTGAATGGACAGAACTGTTTCAATCCAGGGGGAGGAGGGTGGACAGAAATACAGTGAGACCTCAGTTTATGAACTTAATTGGTTCCCAGAAAGTGTGTGTAAGGCGAAAAGTTCGTCTTCCAAACATTTATTCCTCATAGGAAACCATTAAAATGAGAATAATCCGTTCCCAGGTCCCAATAAAACATCATTTTCTACGAAATAAGCCATAAAGGACAACCGACACTATTTTTTTGTTTCCTAACTGACATCAGAAAAACGTTTTAGAGCATCTAAAATACCCAAAACACGCAGGCTGATATTTTTAGTCAAATGCAAAACACCAATAAAAATGAGTTAAAGTGTCCCAAAACTACTTCAAAATGACCTCGGAGATGCCGAGTTTCAGAGGGTCCCGCCCCCTTGTTCGTGACGTCACGTCAAACCAAAACAATGGCTTCGGATTTGGAGAAGATGCTTTCTTGTCACTCATCCAGTTATGAATATGATTCAAATAGTTCTGAAGAGGAAAGCATAAATGTTTGCACAGATTAAAGAAGTCCTTCTGTATCATTTTGAGGCATCTGGACTCCAATGTAGCTCCCAGAAAATGCACAAGATGGCGCCCAAGCTCCGTTGCATATGGGCTGATTTGTCTGCTGGGAATTTGTGTCAACTAGTATCAAATAGTAGTCTTGGTGCAACACACAACGATTCACCATCACGTTATTTATGTGTTTTCCTTCTAATTTCACCATTAACATGATGTTTTCAGACCAAACAAATTACCAGAAATGCATTGTGTGTCGCTTTCTCGGTCAGCGGCGCTCCTGACGTGACGTCACGAGCAGCGGCAGCCAAACATGCCAGCGTCACTCAACCCGGAAATAGCAAATAGATAGCCAGATAACTAGCCAGCTAGCTAATGGATAGCTAATAAATAGCTAATAGGTCGCCAGATAGCCAACAGCTAGACAGCTATTAGCTAGCTAAGGGATAGCTAATAGATAGCCAGCTAGACAGCTCATAGCAAGCCAGCTAGCTAATGCATAGCTAATAGCCAGATCTACTCTATTCTGTAATGTGTTTATGTGAACAGCTAAAATAAACAAAACTTGTGTCCCAGTCCAAATATTTTGGTAGCTAACTGTAAGTCTTCCCCCCCTTCTTTCAGGTGCTACAGAAACGGTCCGTTCCTCTTCCGGGCTCCAATACCGAGGGACCCACCTCACACCCGCACCCCCCCGATCCCATTGCCCCCCCTCAGTCCAACCATCAGCTTGGACATTCCAATGCGACGACGCCCCAGCAGCAACAACCGCCGGTGCACAACCACCTCCCGTCCCCTCCCTCACTCCCCCCTTCCTGTACCGCTACCAAAGATGGCAACACCCTCGCCACCCTGGTCACCACATCCCCATCCCTCGGTCACGGCCGTTCGGAGGCGCCTTCGCCGCCGTCGTTATCGGCGGATGGCGAAGGGGCGCCGTCCAACAGCCTGGTCCGCTCGGAGGAGGAAGGTAAGGCGGGCGAGGGTGGCGAAAAGCAGAGCCTTAGCGCAGACAATCCCAGACTATCCGCCCTGCTGGCAGAGAGGGTGGAAGAGGGCGAGAGAAAGACGGAAGGGACCACCGTATCCACGACCTCCCCCAACAAAGTCAACCACATCCACCCGGCGGGCTTGCTCTCAACCCCCAACACGCAGGGGAGCTCGGCTGCCTCCTCGCCCGTCTCCGTGATATCCACGGCCACCCCCTCCCCCAGATGCTTAGAACACACCCAGACGGGCAACCAGAGCCCCGCCACACCCATCGCGGCAGCGCCGGCCGTCAACGGAAACGGCAAAGGGGGAATCTCGGAGGACTCTCAGAGCCCGCTGAAAGCCGAGCCCCCCGCCGTCACCGGTCTGAAGGCCACCCCGCCCCATGGCCCCTCTTCTTCGTCATCTTCATCATCGTCGTCGTCCGTGTCGATCTACCCAAGCTCCACAGATGTGCTGAAAGCCTGCCGGTGAGACAAATGTGGAGTCTTTGGAAATGGCTCCCTCCAGTGGTATCTTAGAGCCATTGACCCATCAAAGTTGATTATGTCATAATAAAATAATAATAAATAATGATGATGATGCTAATAATAAGAATACATTTCATTTATAAGCGCCACTCTCAAGGACACTTTACAGTCACAGGATATTTTTTCTGCGGGTGAGCAGAGGCAGCCACACGCACCAGTGTCCACTCAACCAGGAAGTAACTCAAATAGACAGAAAGCTAATAGATGCAGTAATAATACATTTCATCGATGAAAAGGTTTCTTCAGCCGTCATGTATACTACTTTTAAAGTGTCGGATGTTTCGCTTCTTATCCAAGAGGCTTCGTCAGCGAACTAACATTTTGCTGGTAGCTCTAAATGAAGTTTCAGCTGTTGTTCAAGTGCTATATAAACCAATATGGATATATTGCATTGTATTTTGGACAGCCACCCTCATTTTAAGCTCTTATAACTCCAAACCTATATAACTTGGGAATGAACTTTTTTTCTTATGAAAGAAGAGAGTGTCAGGTTTCTTACGCATTGAAAGTTTATGTCTTCCTAAAACTCAATGTTCTGTGGGTCCTGGAATTCAAGTGGCAATGATCAAAACCCTGGCACTAGAGTGGACACATTTTTGCACATCTGGCACCCAATTATAATTATTATTATACATTTGATTTCTAAGCGCCTTTCAAAACTCTCAAGGTCGCTTTACAGTCACAGGATGTTCAGATTACTTTGATGGATTTACTGAATAAAAATGTGATGGGAAAAAAAATGTAAGGGATGAACAAGAAAAGAATCTCCTTCATGTCATTGTCCTTGATGACGCTCATGCAAACTTGTGTGTGCAGAAACTTGGGAAAGAACGGACTGTCCAACAGCAGCATCCTTCTCGACAAGTGCCCGCCGCCACGGCTCCCCCCTCCTCCGACGCCAGCCCTGCCCAAAGACAAGCTCAATCCACCCACCCCCAGCATCTACGTGAGTGACAGAAAGATCCCACCTGACCCCCCCCCCCCCCAAATATATACAGGTAACATCCGACTTACGACCTAGTTCCGTTCCGACCAAGCGGTCGTAAGTCGAAATCCATTCCAAAATGTTGAATTAAGCTGAATTATTATTATTTTTTTAATGGGGTCTGGGAGGTCTTGGTCGTAAGTATGGGTTGGTCGTAAGTCGAGTTGGTCGTAAGTCAGATGTTACCTGTATATAGGTAACATCAGACTTACGACCGATTTCCGTTCCGACCAAATGGTCGTAAGTCAAAATGGTTGTAAGTCGAAATCCATTCAAAATGTTGAATAGAAACTCGGAGGCTGACTCACAAACTCCCCCCTCTGGTGCCATCACGCGGTCGATTGCTGTGCGAGAGTGAGATGCTGGCTGGCTAGCCGAAATTGTCGAACACGTTGCTAGCGCGTTGCAGTGTCAGGCGTATAATTAAAAAAACATTTAAATGGAGGTTGTGGTCGTAAGTTGAGCTGGTCGTAAGTCGGATGTTTTATAAATATATATTTTATAAGCGCCTTTCAAAACTCTCAAGGACATAGCTAATAGATAGCTATCTAGATAGCTAGCTAGCCGGCTAGATAGCTAATAGATAGCAACCCGGAATAACTCAAATAGATAGAAAGCTAGCTAGCTAGTTATTACATAGTCAATAGATAGTCAGTAGATAGACAGCTAATAGATAGATAGCTAGTCAGCTCGATAGCAAATAGCCAGCTAGCTAGTGGCATAACTAAAAATCTTAAAAAAAGACATCTTTTCAAGAACAAAATGAAAACCCAAATGCTTTATTTAACACACAAAAACTGGAATTGCAGTACAGTAATCCCTCGTTTATCGCGGTTAACTCATTCACTGCCATTCCCGAATTTATTTAATGGCTGGAAAAGGAATATATTTAATGGCTGGAAAAGGTGGTGGGCAGGGTGCGGAGGGTCCAGTAGGACTGCTAGGGAATGAGTTAAAGCGCTATATAAATCAATATGTATTGTATTGTATTGCGATCAGTTATCAAAACATTCCGCAGAAAAGCGAATCTTTTTTGGGGGGTGGGTGTGGCTAAATCCAACATTGCTCATTATCATCATAATAATATCGGACACCCTGTTTCCTGTTTGATCCAGCTGGAGAACAAGCGAGATGCTTTCTTTCCACCACTGCACCAGTTCTGCACAAATCCCTCCAACCCTGTCACTGTCATCAGAGGACTGGCTGGAGCTCTCAAACTGGGTAAATATTACAATCAATATACGATAACTGCGCCTGAAGGCAACCCGCTTCATGTGCAAGCAACACTAAAATTATCTTTTATTGTGCCAAGTATGTAGAACACACAAGGAATTTGTCTCTGGTAGAACACGCTGCACTAGTATCATCATCATCAACAAATTGCAAAGAGGCACTAGACAGTTCCATTTGGGTGACCGTTTAGAGAGTTAATGGCGACGGGGTAAGAAGCTGTTGAAATGTCTGCTGGATTCGGTAGCGCCTGCCTGAGGGGGAGTCGCTGGAAAAGGTGGTGGGCAGGGTGCGGAGGGTCCAGTAGGATTTCCCACGCTCTTGTCTTGAATCATCGGAATCTGAATGATCTTGATTGCCATGTACGTAGGACACACAAGGAATTTGTCTCAGGTAGAACTAAGAATCAGAATCATCTTTATTGCCAAGTATGAGGAACACACAAGGAATTTGCCTCTGGCAGAACACGCTGCACTAGTATCATCATCAATAGACAGTTCTATTTGGGTGACCATTTCGAGAGTTAATGGCGACGGGGAAAGAAGGTATTGAAATGTCTGCTGGATTTGGTGCACATGCATCTGTAGCGCCTGCCTGAAGGGAGTCACTGGAAAAGGTGGTGGGCAGGGTGCGGAGGGTCCATTAGGATTTTTCAACGCCCTTGTTTGGATTCTTGCAATGTGCAAGTCCTCGAGAGTGGCTTGTGCGAGGCCAATGATTTATTTTCCCGCCGTCCTCACTGTCCGTTGAAGTCGTATTTTGTCCATCTTTTATGTACTTGTTGGCGGCTCTTTGCAGACCTGGGCCTTTTTTCCACCAAGACGTTGGTGGAGGCCAACCCGGAACATTTGGTGGAAGTGTGGACGCAGTTGTCGCAACCGGCCGATGAGAACTGGGATGTGACGGGCACCAAGAAAATGTGGCGCTGTGAAAGCGCTCGAGCTCATACGACCATCGCCAAGTACGCTCAGTATCAGGCCGCTTCCTTCCAGGAGTCCCTGCGGGTCAGTGACAACGCGAAGGACCGTAATTTACATTCCCAATGCTCAAGATAAGTTGCCAATGTCATGTTTCGTGCAATTTTTCAGGAGGAAAATGAAAAAAAGGCACTCAAGGAACCATGTGACGCAGAGCCAGCAGCAGAGAGGTACAAAAGAATACAAATAACACTCCAAAATGTTATTTGAAGGGACTGTATTTTCTGGTGTATAAGGTGCACCGGAGTATAAGGCGCATCCCCAATGACTGGTGTACGGTGATACCTTGGCTTACGAGTGTGTAAGGCGAAAAGTGTGTATCCCAAAAAATAATTTCCCATAGGAAACCATTAAAATGAGAATAATCCGTTCCCAGGTCCCCATAATTTTCTACTTTCTAATTTTCTAAGCCTTAAAACTACTCACAATATACCTTATTTTATGTATAATAAATGTATTATGGTATTATAATTAAAGAAATAAACTGTACTGTATAATAAAGTCATTTTATTGACCTTTGTGATGGTCGTTGATGGCTTGATGGAATGGAGTGGCCGGTTTCATCAGCATTAAACACTTGATGAGGAACGTAGCCTTCTTTCACTATCTTGAGGAATGATCCCTTGTATGTGCTTTCTCTGCTATAATTTTACCTTGTTCCTCATCAATTGTGTTCTGTTTAGCTGGCTTTATAGCTTTTTACATCAAGTGTACAGATGGCTTGTGCGGGTTATTTGTGGAGCCTGATTGATGGGAATTTTAACCTACTAAACACGGTAGTCATGTTTATCTCGTATCATGTCAGACTACAGCCACAATCATTAATAATAATATAATAATAATACATTTCATTTCTAAGCGCCTTTCAAAACTCTCAAGGTCACTTTACAGTCACAGGATAACTTTTTCTGTGGGTGAGAAGCGACAGCCACCCGCGCCAGCGTTCACTCAACCCGGATGTAACTCAAATAGATAGAAAGCTAGCTAGCCAACAGTTAGCTATTAGCCACCTAGCTAGATAGCTAGTTAAGGATATATGCTTGGTCTTTTTGGCAGTGTCGTACGCAAAAGAAGAGGACCGTTGAAGCACATCAAGTTCGGAACCAACATCGACGTGTCGGACGAAAGGAAGTAAGCATTGACTGTAGTTTGGCCATCTTGAATCTAAAATCAATTATTGTTATTATAATAATGTTTTTTAAACACACTTTCCTGTTTTTCTACCAGGTGGAAGCAGCAGCTCCAGGAACTCAGTAAACTGCCTGCATTCGCTCGGGTTGTATCAGCGGGAAACTTGCTGAGCCACGTGGGCCACACCATCCTAGGAATGAACACGGTGCAGCTGTACATGAAGGTCCCGGGGAGCCGAATAGCAGGTCGGTTCAACAAGGGGATGCATCGGGGCCATTGACTCATTTTGACAGCCACTGGTGCCGCTTTGGAAATCTATTGCGCCAGCAGTAGAGTTCCAACAGTTTTGTATACATTACAGGTACAGTTATACAGTCATAAAAATCGATAATACGAAATATAAATTGATGAAAATGACACTAAAAGTTATCAAATTTAAAAATGACCTTTACACAGTTTGCTATATACTAGTATTCAATGGAAAACGTTGCTTAAAAACAACAGATTGACATCATCCTGTCGTGTACACGTCACGTCAGCCATTTTAAATGGATTTCAACTTACCACCGTTTGACTTGCGACCGTTTTGTCGGAACGGAACCCGGTCGTAACTCAGATGTTACCTGTATTTTGTTTCGGTTTATCGATTTTTATCACTGTATACCTTTACCTGTAATGTATACCAAACTGTTTTGTATCGATGACAGGTACAGTTATACAGTAATAAAAATCAATATTATGAAATATAAAATGATAAAAACGGCACCAAAAGGTAAGTATAACATTTATAAAGGAACTGTACAGTAAACAGTTTTGTATACATTACAGGTACAGTCATAAAAATTGATAATACGAAATATAAAATGATGAGAAAGACACTAAAAGTTATCAAATTATGAATGAACTGTAAGCAGTTTGCTATATAATAGTATTCAATGGAAAATGTTGCTTAAAAACAACAGATTGACATCATCCTGTCGTGTACACGTCACGTCGGCCATTTTAAATGGATTTCAACTTACCACCGTTTGACTTGCGACCGTTTTGTCGGAACGGAACCCGGTCGTAACTCAGATGTTACCTGTATTTTGTTTCGTATTATCGATTTTTATTACTGTATGCCTTTACCTGTAATGTATACCAAACTGTTTTGTATCGATGACAGGTACAGTAATAAAAATCGATACTATGAAATATAAAATGATAAAAACGGCACCAAAAGGTAAGTATAACATTTATAAAGGAACCGTACAGTAAACAGTTTTGTTTGTACACGTCACGTCGGCCATTTTAAATGGATTTCAACTTACGACCGTTTTGTCGGAACGGAACCCGGTCGTAACTCGGATATTACCTGTACTAGGGCCAATCTAGTTCGATCGGACTCCATCCATTTTAGAACTTGGTCCCCTTTTCAGACACAAGATGGCCAAGCGGCCATCTTGTTTAATTTCTCAGATGCATCCCTGGTTCAACAAAAAAGGATCACGTTCTTCTCCCTTCAATCAATGTGGATTTGGTGTTTTTAGTGATTTGTATTTGAATTGTTTTCAAATATTTTTTTGTCACCCATAGGCCACCAGGAACACAACAATTTCTGCGCGGTCAACATTAACATCGGGCCGGGCGACTGTGAATGGTTTGCTGTGCCGGAGGCCTACTGGGGTGTCATGAGCAACTTTTGCGAAAAGTAAAATCCTCCTTCTGAGCGGCCGTTTGTTGCCAGGGTTAGCACATCGATGAAAAGGTTTCTTCAGCCGTCATCTGTACTTCGTCAGCGAACTAAAATCTGTTGCTGGTAGTTTTGGCCCTATATATATCCCTACTGTCCAGACATGGCGGTGCCAGACTCTGCTATGATTGGTCCTTGCTCTCAGGTTGGGGGGAGCAGAGCACTACTCCGTGCGGCTACACTGATTACTTCTATTGTCCTGACTGATTACTTCTATTGTCCTGCCTCAGTATGGGATCTACGACTGGCCTGATTGCCCCATTTGCTTTGGTATCACCTCATCAGCATAACTAAGCCTATGTTGCCGAAGAAGTCGGTTGTAGGAACGATCCAAATTGAACTACGCCCCACCATTGCGATTTAGTGAAGGGTTTTGCTGTTTTATGAAAATATCTTTTTTTTTACTCCCCTTTCAAACATCTATTTTCTTTCGCTAAGATTTTAACCTCATTGTCGTCAATTGAGTGGTTGCTAGCTTTTAGGTGCATACATACTGCAGATTGAGGCCCACTAGTATTATCCCTGCGAGGTTTATAGTCTTTTTTTGAGAATTTGTTTAGTTTCCCCTATGTATTGCTCTTTACAATCTTCATGAATAAACTACATTACTTTGTTTTTCATTTGGCAGTCTATCTTTTGGATGCACTAATTTATGCCTTACAGTGTTTATCGGTTTGAAATAAGTAGGAATTTTGTGTTGCCAAAGGACTCTGTAGTTTTTTCAGAAACTCCTGCAATGTAATGTACTGCTACTCCTCTCCTTTTTGTATCTTCAGAATTTTTGCTTTCACTCCCTATTCTTTCCTTTTGACATTTGTTAAATGACCACTCAGGGTAACCACAGTTTGTTCAAAGAAGTACAGATGACGACTGAAGAAACCTTTTCATCGATGGACCACTCCTGTACGACTGAGCAGGGTTATCACAATTGACCACTTTAACCTTACGTTGTTGTCACTTGCACCTCCAGAAATAATATCAACTTTCTCATGGGCTCGTGGTGGCCAAATTTGGAGGACCTTTACGAGGCTGACGTCCCCGTGTACCGCTTTATCCAGCGACCTGGTGACCTGGTCTGGCTCAACACCGGCACGGTGCACTGGGTGCAGGCTATTGGCTGGTGCAACAATATCGCCTGGAACGTCGGACCGCTTACAGGTATTTTTTAATTTCCTTGTCGCAAGAGGGAAGCAGTTTTAGCTGAGCGGAACCTCTAAAGGAAAACTGTCTCCAATTTACAGTCGGATGACCTTTTTAGAAGAGCATTAGTGATTTCCAGATGATTATTCACCTTTTCAGCTGATTGGCTTGTTTCCTGGCAACATTGTGTGACTTTGCTAACATACCTCTGTGAAACTGAAAAATTGCAAGAAATACAGTGATAGCGCAGCTTATGAACTTAATTGTTACACAGAAAATGTGTATAAGGCGAAAGGTTCGTTTCCAAACATTTATTTCCCATAAGAAACCATTAAATTGAGAATAATCCGTTCGCAGGTCCACATAAAACATAATTTTCTACTAAATAAACATTAAAACTATACAAAATATACCTTATTTTATGTATAATAAATGTGCTATTGTATTAAACAAAAAAAGTATCCACCGTTGCCTAGCTATCTATTTGCTATCTCTTAGCTGTCTAACTAGCTAGCTAGCTATTAGTTATCTATTAGCGAGCTAACTTGATCTATTTGAGTTATTCCCGGTTGAGTGAACGCTGGCGCATGTGGCTGCCGCTGCTCACCCACAGAAAAACTGATCCTGTGACTGTAAAGTGACCTTGAGAGTTTTGAAAGGCGCTGATAAATGAAATGTATTATTATTATTATTATTATTATTATTATAAAAACCCTGACATTGGAGTGGACACATTTTTGTACAATTTATCCCCAAAATGATTGTGTAAATGTTGTGCGTTATGATCCACCTCGATTATATGCTGCTAACTCTTTTTTTTCTTCTCTTTTGAATGTGATTTTTTTATATTTTTTTAAGCCCATCAGTACAAGTTGGCGGTGGAGCGTTATGAGTGGAACAAGCTCCAAAGTGTGAAATCCATGGTTCCCATGGTGCACCTCTCTTGGAACATGGCGCGCAACATCAAGGTGTCCGATCACAAGTTGTTTGAGATGATCAAGTGAGTTCGTTTCTCTGATACGTTTCTGATACTGCCCTTACTCTTCAGAATCATTTTTATTAGCCAAGTATGGACAACACACAAATTTGTCACCGGTACAACACACTGCACTAGTATCATCATAAACAAGGATGACAAGGTTTCTTCAGCCGTCATCTGGACTTGTTTGAAGGTGTCGGACATTTCGCTCCTCATCCGAAAAGCTTCGTCAGCGAACTAAAGTTGTGCTGGTAACTCTGGTCCTGTATATGTCTCTACTGTCCCTAAATGCTAGCAACTACTCATTTGACGACAGTGAGGTTAAAATATAATATATATACATACACATATATATATTTATTTAATATATAAAAAAAATAGATGGTTTGAAAGGCGCAGTCAAAGAAGCCATTTTTGTTAAACAGCAAAACCCTTCACCAAATCGGCATGGTGGTGAAAAGTTTCATTTGGATTGTACTTACAACATACTTCTTGGATCGTTACCACATAGGTTAGTCATGCTGATGACATGATGGGGCAATCAGGGCCAGTCATAAAACATAATTAGCGACAACTAACGACATTAGCTTCATGGGGTTGAGGGGAGGAGAGGACTATTCCCTGAAGCTTATCTCACGACTTCTTTTGTTTGTTTGATTCAATTATGTCCTATAACTGGCCCTGATTGCCCCATTTGCGCTGGTATCACCTCATCAGCATGACTATGTGGTAACGATCTAAGAAGTCTGTTGTAAGCACGATCCAAATGGAACCTTGAACCACCGTGGCGATTTAGTCAAGGGTTTTGCTGTTCAGAGAATAGTCCTCTGGTCTCCCCAATCTTAGAGCAAGGACCTATCATAGCAGAGGTCTGACACCGCCACCTCTGTCCATTAAGGATATAAATAAGGCCCGAGCTACCAGCACAATTTTAGTTCGCTGACGAAGCTTTTCGGATGAGAAACGAAACGTCCGACACCGTCAGATGACATTTGAAGAAACCTTTTCCTCGATGGATCACTCCTGTACGAATGAGATTTTCCACAGAAACAATGACATTGTGGTTGATTTTCACTTTATTTCTTTATTTTATGTTATTTTTTTTTTATGGGCGTGTGTTAACCGTCACCATCCTATCGGATTGCGTTCTTTGCAGGTACTGTTTGCTCCGGACGCTGAAGCAGTGCCAGTGGGTGAAGGAAGCTTTGGCCACGGCTGGCAAAGAAACCGTGCTGAGGAACCGAAACCGAGATGAACCGGCGCACTACTGCACCATCTGTGAGGTTCGTAGCACAATTGACAAATTGACACCTCTTGAACCCATCTGTGACTCATTTGGTGGCGTCGGTGGATTACCGTCATTTCCGCCGTACTCAAAAAGCCTTGATTTGGTTCAAAAGATGACCCTGCGCCCCCCTTTCTAGCTCAGATAACTGCAGACCTATGTAATTTAGGAATTATTATTTTTTCTGATTAAAGAAAATAATGTAAGGTTTCTTACACTGCATTGAATGTTTGTGTCAAGGAAATTATTAGCTAGCTAATGTATCGATAATAATAATAATACATTTAATTTCTAAGCGCCTTTCAAAACTCTCAAGGTCACTTTACTATTGGCTATCTAGCTAGCTAGGTATTACCTACCTATTCACTAGATATTACCTATTCGCTAGGTATTAGCTATATATTCGCTATCTATTCGCTAGCTATTATCTATCTATTTGCTACATATTTGCGACGATAAAGCGGGTCCGCAAGATGAATAAATGACTGAACGAACATTCAGTACTTGGTGGCTACTTTGCAATTAGCCACGTTGAGCTCTTGGTGATGTTTCTCGTGGTCTTCAGGTGGAGGTTTTCAACCTGTTATTTGTTCGTCGTGAGCTGCTGTCCAAGAAGCAGTACGTTGTCCACTGCCAGGACTGCGCCCGCAAAGGAAGCGCCACACTGGATGACTTTGTGGTGCTGGAACAGCACCGGATGGAGGACCTCATGCAGGTCTACGACCAGTTTGCATTAGTAAGTTCGCACGATCCATGACCCCAAAAAATTGACTCCACCCCCTTTCACTGCTGCTTTCTTGACCAATCACGTGGCTTTAACCGAAGACTTGGGGCGGGGAATAGAGGACAAAAACAGTCAGCTGCCATTTTGTCGTTAGGAGAACGGGCTCGTTCACGAACGACACATCACTCATTGTGGCAGCTCTGTGTGTATCCCGAAAAATAGTTTGTCTGCCAAGGGAAATTTTTCATAAATTTAACGTTCGTAAACCGAAAATTTCGTAAGCCAAGGAGTTCGTAAAGCGAGGTATTTTTCTTGCTGTTCTTTTGACACTGATGAAGCAGACCAGCACACTCGCGTCAAATATGCCAAGTACAGGTAACATCCGAGTTACGACCACCCGTACTTACGACCATGACCCTTTTTTAGTTTTTTTTTTGTTTTTATTCAACGCGCAAACTGTTGGCAACGCGTACAACAATTTTGGCCAGCCAACATGGCACACACTCGCACAGCAATCTACTGCGTGACTACACTCAATACAATAGTTATACAGTGCAGATACCGTCTCGGCAACATCTCCTATAGTACTGTACACTGCTTTTTTGTGTGACGGGCGACCTCTTCTGGCCGTTAGCAGGGAGAGCAGGGTAAGTATGACGTTTATAAATGAACTGTACAGTAAACCGTTTTGTATACATTACAGGTACAGTTATACTGTAATAAAAATCGATAATATGAAATATAAAATGCTAAAAACAACACTAAAAAATAAAGTATAACATTTATAAATGAACTGTACAGTAAACAGTTTTGTATACATTACAGGTACAGCTATACAGTCATAAAATCAATAATACGAAATATAAAATGATAAAAAAGTGATAACATTTATAAATGAGCTGTAAACAGTTTGCGATCTAATAGTATTCAACAGAAAATGTTGCTTAAAAACAACAGATTGACATCATCCTGTTATGTAAACGTCATGTCGGCCATTTTAAATGGATTTCGACTTACGGCCGTTTGACTTACGACCGTTTTGTCGGAACGGAACCGGGTCGTAACTCGGATGTTGCCTGTATTTTGTTTCCTGAAGCAAATTAGGATTTATTCTCCATGTCGTCCATTTTTTTAACTCATTGTCTACTGGACAATGTGCAAAAATGTGTCTATTCCAGTGCCAGGGTTTTTGTCATTGTCACTTGAATTTCAGCACTGAATTCCTTTTTTTTTTTTTTTTCACCCATTCCATAGGCCCCGCCCCTTCATTCCTCTTCATCTTGACATTAGGAGATGCATTTCTTCTGCAGCGGAAACCGTGAAGCCAATTTTAATAGAAACGTACACGGACCACTTTCTGATATTCAGGAAAGCCAAGGCCGTCTCGACCCCTTTGCCAATGCCCCCCGTCCCCCGTCCCCTCTCCCCCGCATGGCAAGTCTCCATAGCGACGGCTGGAGGCTGAGGCTGCTGTGCGCGTCTGTCTATGCAACCTATTTGACGTGCAGGCCACCCTCCCAACCAGATGGGGGCGCTGCGCCAAGATTGCTCGCAGGACTGTTTCTCCCTCTCCACCCCTTTCAGACCTCACCAATGACAATGGTTCAGCCCATTTCAGTGGAGGACTTCATCAAAAAACGGTTGAGAGCAGGAGAACGAGGGTGGACTTTGTTTTCAATGCGTGATGAAATATTTTGTAGATATGTAACTGTTGATAACTGGCTTTACCACCCTGAAAAGACTACTGACTTTATTTTTTGCTCCTGTTCTCACTCTCACTTCTGCATCGAGGCTTTGGTGTTTTGAGTTTTTAAAAACAATTTCCCCCCCAAATGTCTTCAGTTTGTTCTCTCTTAAAGGGGCAGTAACGTGCTCTTTGTCCATGCGATTTTCAGACTTGGTATCTTCACAAAATTTGTCATGTGATTTTGTTTTTATTCTTTCTCAGCTTTTGATTTCCTTTGTCTTGTTCTTTTGTTTCTTAACTAAAAAGGAAAAAAAAATATCGTTTATATTATATATATATATATAAGTGTATATATATATATGTGTGTATGTGTATATGTATATATATATATATGTGTGTGTATATATGTATGTATATGTATATATATATATATATATATATGTATATGTATATATATATATATATATGTATGTATATATATATATGTATGTATGCGTGTATATATGTGTGTATATATATATATATATATATATATATATGTGTATACATATATATGTATGTGTATACATATATGTGCATACAAATGTACATATACGTTCATACATATATGCATATACGTATATACATATATGTGTATACAAATATACATATATGTGCACATACATATATACATATCTGTGTATATTTATATATGTGTATATGTATATATATTTATATATGCATATATATATGTGTATGTATATATGTGTATATGAATATATATGCATATATATATATGCAGTGTATATATGTATAATATATACAGTATATATACATATGTATATATAAATTGACATACACACGCCGTATACTAGCCAAGTCACAAAGAAAATGGGTTGCACATAGACTTATGAAATAAAGTTTTAATTTGTGATCGTTTTGTTGTTTCTAATCTTGATGTAAATTTACACTATTTATAAATTCATATTTATTGCTTGAAAATATTTGTTGATGGAATGCTGTTATTTTTCCCCCCCCCCCCAGAGTACCTGCCATTAAAATTTAAGAGGTTTTGTCATTTTAAAACAATTCCTCTTTCATATATATATATATATATATATATATATATATATATATATATATATATATATATATATATATATATATATATATATATATAGCTTAGCAAGCATTGTACAGGAACGGACATTTAAAATCGTTTTATTGTTTGAAGAATGTTTTATGAGTCAATAAACACAAAGTTGTCAAATCATCTGTCATTTCTTCTGCTTCCTTCAATTTTTGTCCCAAATAAAAGGAGAAGCACGCAAAATGGCCCCCTGTGCTTGAACTTCAAGTAATGCCTGAAACCCAGCAGACAATGTAGCTGTAGACTGACACACACACAGAGTCCTACACTGTATGCCAGGTCCAGAAATGACTCACTTGTTTGGCATCCCGTCACTTGAGCGTTGACGTTCAGAGGTACGTACGTACAAGGTAGTACAAACAGCCCATATAGCACAGGTGTCAAAGTCAACGATCTCGCCCGCCACATTATTTTATTCAGCCCGCGAAAGCAAATCAAAATTGTGGAATCCAATACTCATCTATCGAGCCAGCTTGTTAGCTAGCCAGTTAGCTAGCGACCGAAATACTTAACTAGCGAGTGTGCAAACGAGCTAGCTTGCTAACAAGCGAGCTAGCTAGATATTCAGCAAGCTAGCTAGATAACGAGCGCGCTAGCTGGTGATCGAGCTACGTAACGAGCCAGTTAGCAAACGACCTAGCTCGCTAACGAGCGAGCTAGCTAAATAATGAGTGAGCTAGCTAGATAATGAGCAAGCTAGCTAGCGTTTGAGCTAGCTAGCTAGCTAACAAGCGAGCGACATAACAAGCGAGAGTTAATGAGCGAGCTAACGAGTGATCCAGCTACTTAATGAGCGAGCTAGCAAAGGAGCTAGCTCGCTAACTATCAAGCTAGCTAGATAATGAGCTAACGAGTGATCGAGCTACTTAACGAGCGAGCTAGCAAAGGAGCTAGCTCGTTAACTAGAAAGCTAGCTAGATAACAAGCGAGCTAGCTAGTGATCGAACCAGTGAATGAGTGAGCGAGCTAGATAATGAGTGACCTAGATAGATAACGAGCAAACTAGCTAGCTAACCAGTTAGCTAGTGAGCAAGCTAGCTAGCGACTGAGCTAGCTGACCCTAGCTAATGAGCTGGCTAGCGAGCAGGCTAGCTAACAAGTGAGCTAGATAATGAGCGAGCTTGCTAATGAGCAAGCTAGCTAGTGATCGAGCTACTTAACGAGCGAGCTAGCAATCGAGCTAGCTAGCTAATGAGCTAGCTAGTGAGCAAGATAGCTAACAAGTGAGCTATATAAGGAGCGAGCTAGCTAACAAGCGCAGTAGCTAGCGATAGAGCTACTTAACGAGCCAGCTAGCAAACGAGCTAGCTAGATAACGAGTGAGCTAGTTAATGAGCGAGCTAGCTAGTGATCGAACCAGTTAACGAGCGAGCTAGCTAGCTAACAAGCTAGCTAGCGAGCAAGCTATCTAATGAGTTAGCTAGATAATGAGCGAGCTAGCTAATGAGCAAGCTAGCTAACAAGCGAGCTAGCTAAGGAGCTAGTTAGCGATCGAACTAATGGGTGGGAAGCCGTGCGTATTTGGGTCAGCAGAAAGCGTGTGCGCCGACACAGTAATAAAGATCGATAATACGAAATATAAAATGATATAAAATGATATAAAATGACACTAAAAGTTATAAGATTTATAAATGAACTGTAAACATTTTGGTATATAAGAGTATTCAATAGAAAACGTTGCTTAAAAACAACAGGTTGACATGGTATACTATCCTGTCGTATAGGAGATGCCAGCATGTCGCTATTTGTTATGATCACGTGATCCACACGTCAGCCATCTTGAATGATTTACGACCGTTTGACTTACGACCGTTTTGTCGTAACTCGGATGTTACCTGTATTGGATATCGTGTAATTCGATTTTCACATAATTTAACCTGATTTTTAGTAGTTCATTAATTTAAGTAACAAAAAAAAAAAAAACAGAAAACAAATTGAGGAGCCATTTGGGAGCCAAAAAGAGCCGGATTATTTTAGTGAGCCGAGCCAAAAGAACCGGCTCGCTGAAAAGAGCCGGTTGAAAATTCCCATCACGAGTGAAAGCTGGAGTACTGAGAAAAAAAAAACATTGGAATGATTCTCAGATGACCAACGGAGACCCAGTAGCCAGATGTAGCTGCTGTTAGCTCCACAGGATCTACACTGACGACTGAGCAAGCGTTGGACATCCCGTGAACGCCAGAAGCTCTCCTTCCGTCCATCAACGATGAGAACCGTGGCACGCTGGAACTTCATTGGAGGTCAACGCCAAGTGGCGTTCCGTGGTCATACGCTGCCTAAAAGCGAAAAGGGCACAAAGGAGAGCATTTCAAACATGGCAGATGTATATTTTCAGGAATTCTGCATCATTACCCATAGGCAGTGGTGGGCTTGCAAGGCCTTCTCCGCTGCCCGAAAAATATTTGAATCACAGACTCATATGTTCCAGCTTCAGCTGCGCTATATAAACCAATATGTATCTATTACATTGTATTTTGGACAGATGCCCCCATTTCAAGCTCATATAACTCCAGAGGCATATCATTGAGGAATTAACTACATCAACGACCATCACCAAGGTAAATAAAACGACTTTATTATACAGTACAGTTTATTACTTTCATTACAATACTTTATAGCTATCTGGCTGGCTAGCTAACTATCTAGCTAGCTCTATATTAGCTATAGGTAGCTATCTAGCTTTCTATCTGTTTGAGTTACTTCCTGGTTGAGCGAACGCTGGCACGTGTGGCTGCCGCTGGTCACCCACAGAAAAACTTATCTTGTTTGAAATACGCTTAGAAATGAAGTATTATTATTATCATGATGATGATGATGATGATGATGATGATGATGATGATTATTATTATTAATTAATAATAATACAATAGCACATGTATTATTATTATGTAAAATAAGGTATTTTTGTGTAATTTTTAAGGGTTATTTAGTCGAAAATTATGTTTTATGGTGAACTGGGAACGGATTATTCTCATTTTAATGGTTTCTTATGGGAAATTAATGTTTGGCAGAGGAACTTTTCGCATTACACACACTTTCCGGGAACCAATTAAGTTCGTAACCTAAGGTATCACTGTTCAGTGATACCACAGTTTTGGACCATAATCTGTTCCAGAAACCTGTTCAAAAACCGATTTGTTCAAAAACTGAAACCGCTCTTTCCATTATAATCAAAGTAAAAAATGTTAATCCGTTCTAGTCTAGAAAACAACTTTTTATTTAACAGCATAAACTGTATTTCTTAAGATCCTTCAGGTCACAAGTTATTTCCTAGCCAGCGGCATCCTCTAGTGGACGTGTCAGCTAATAGCTAGCTAGCTAGCTAATGGATAGCAAATAAATAGCGAATAGATCGCCAGATATCCAACAGCTAGCCAGCTATACAGCTTACAGACAGCTAGCTAGACAGCTAATAGCTCGCCAGCTAGCTAATGGATAGCTGATAAAGAGCTAATAGATAGCCAGATAGCCAACAGCTAGCCAGCTAGACAGCTAACAGCAAGTCAGCTAATAGCTAGCTAGGCAATGGATAGCAAATAAATAGCTAATAGATCGCCAGATAGCCAAAAGCCAGCCAGCTAGACAGCTAATAGCTCGCCAGACAGCTAATGGATAGCAAATAAATAGCTAATAGATAGCCAGATAGCCAAAAGCTAGCCAGCATACAGCCAGTCAGCTAACAGCTAGCTAGCTAATGAATAACAAATAAATAGCGAATAGATAGCCAGATAGCCTACAACTAGCCAGCTAGACATCCTACAGCTAGCCACCTAAGAGCTAGCTAGCTAATGGATAGCAAATAAATAGCTAATAGAGAGCAAGATAGCCAACAGCTAGCCAGCTAGACAGCTTACAGCCAGCCAGGTATACAGATAATAGCTCGCCAGCTAGCTAAAAGGAACGCTAATAAAGAGCTAATAGATAGCCAGATAGCCAACAGCTAGCCAGCTACCAGTTTCCACGTTATCGCCAGTATCAGTAACCCGGCTGGGATAACGATATGCGTTCTCAAAGAGCTACGAAATATACACGTCTCTCCTTGACCAAACTTCACCCTCGCCTCCGTCGCGAATGAAGCATCTTAGCAAAAAAGAGGTGCTGCGCGTTTCCATGGAAACAGCGGGCAATCAGTACAAAGTGCTGTTGGGGGAGTAGGGGGGGGTTGGTGGTGCCGCATGGATCCATGTGCAAGTGTGTGGGATGCTGGCCCGCTTTCAATAGATGAGCAGTAATGGAAGGAAGAGTAGGATGGAGAAGGAAAACGAGGCTCGAACGGAGGTCAAGGTGCCCGATGCCTTTGGAGAAATCTCTTGGAAATTTGCATTTCTGCACTGCCCAAAGTTATCCGGGAATTAAAAATGTAACGGAGAGCGCCATTTCCAAATTTGTTCTGGTTTTTTTTTTTTTCCACGCTTGGCTGCCGATAAAGCGCTGATCAGACCTCTAGCAATGTTTTTCTCTTCCGCATTTGCCTTTTTTTCCCATGAGGGTCAATTTGGATCGTTCCTACAACCGACTTCTTAGGCAACATAGGGTTAGTTATGCTGATGAGGTGATACCAGATCAAAAGGGGCAATCAGGCCAATCGTAGCCCCCATACTCAGGCGGGACAATAGAAGTAATCAATCAGGACAATATAACTAATCGGTTTAGCTGCAGGGAGTAGTCCTCTGCTCCCCCAACTTGAGAGCAGGGACCAATCATAGCAGAGTCTGGCACTGCCACGTCTGGACAGTAGGGATATATATCGGTCCAAAACTACCAGCAAAAGATTTTAGTTCGCTGATGAAGCCTCTTGGATAAGAAGCGAAACGTCTGACACCTTCAAAGAAGTACAGATGACGGCTGAAGAAACCTTTTCATCGATGGACCACTCCTGTACGACTGAGAGCTTACACAGATATTTGTAGCTTAGCCATGTTACTAAACATCCATTGAGAAATCAAACAGACTGAGGGTCAAAGGTCGGAATGCAACCTCCCTCTCTGCTTGCCGGCGCGACGATTCTTATTTGCACTCAGCCAAAATGCCATCTCCGCCAAATACAAAGACAGAGTGTGTAAGGCGAAAAGTGTGTATCCCAAAAATTAATTTCCCATAGGAAACCATTAAAATGAGAATAATCCGTTCCCAGGTCCCCATTAAACATAATTTTCTACTTTCTAATTTCCTAAGCCTTAAAACTTGATGTGGAACATAACCTTCTTCTTTCACCATCTTGAGCAATGATCGCTTGTAGATGCTTTCTCTGCGATAATTTTACCTAGTTCCTCATCAATTGTGTTCTGTTTAGCTTTGAGGCAGCTCCGTGTACGAAAAAAGTTTGTATGCCAAGGTAAAGTTCATATGCCAAGGTAAAATTTTCATATATTTAACGTTTGTAAACCAAAAAGTTTGTAAACCAAGGGGTTCATAAACCGAGGTATCACTGTACTGATAGATCCGACTCGTCCATGCTACGCCCACATGATTGGCACCATTTCCCACTATTCAATCGCCCACGATCTGTGCGCCAGCTAATGCTAATGGCAGCAGAGTGCCCAGGTGCACATGTACTGAGCGTAATTACGGAGATATGCGTGAAAACCATTTTAGCGGGATCATCTGACACTTGGTTTATTGCAGTAATTGTGATAAACAAGTGGGCGATGGCGGTTCTGACAGAACGCGGCGTGACACCAGTGACATTTAATAGCAGACGTTTGCTTTTTTTTGTGTGCCGAGAACATTTCATTGGCTGATAACTAAATTAATGAGTGGAATTGTTTCAAGACCAAACTTTTTGCAATGGCGGGCCTCGCATGTCAATCCTAGGCCTTCAGTAGTGCTACCTCTGAATCACTCCACAGCTGTGAGTGTGGTGTGATATTACTACACGTCCACTAGGGGGTGAAGTCGCCAGGAAATGACTTGTGACTTGAAGAAATTTAAGAAATACTGTCGTTAAACTGTTTGAATTTTTACTATGAACGTGCGGATTCATGATAATGGCAATATGATTTGCTATTTTTGCTAGCTTCGAAGCTGTCCAACGATTGATTAATAATGATACTTGAAAAGTCCGTTTTAAAAATGGCTTTAACAGTAGATATCTAGATGTCTATCCAGTGATACCTTGGCTTACAAACTTAATTGGATCCCAGACAAAGAGTCTCAGGCGAAAAGTGTGTATCCCAAAAAAATATTTCCCATAGGAAACCATTAAAATGAGAATAATCTGTTCCCAGGTCCCCATAAAACATAATTTACTACCTTATAATTTTATAAGCCTTAAAACTACACAGAATATACCTTATTTTATGTATAATAAATGTATGTATGTATGGTATTATAATTAAAGAAATAAACTGTACTGTTTAATAAAGTAATTTTATTTACCTGTACGGTGGCCGGTTTCATCAGCATTAAACACTTGATGAGGAACGTAGTCTTCTTCTTTCACCATCTTAAGGAATGATCCCTTGTAGGTGCTTTCTCTGCGATAATTTTACCTAGTTCTTCATCAATTGTGTTCTGTTTAGCTGGGTTGATAGCTTTTTGCATCAAGTGTACTGATGGCTTGTGCGGGTTATTCGTGGAGCCTGGTTGATGGGAATTTTAACCTTGCAGTCTACACTGAAAAATTTTTCCTAAATTTAACGTTCGTAAACCGAAAAGTTCATAAACCGAGGGGTTCGTAAACCGAGGTAACACTGTACCAGCGCTTGAGGTCATCTGACCACTTTGTCCAGATCAAATACGTCAGCAGGGAGGCTGATGGGCATCATGTGAAGCGTCACGTCAGGAGCTCCGATAATGGCGTTAACTCAAAGAGGAAGGCAAGGAATGTATCCTAAATTCAACCCTTTGGCCTCCCCGCTAACCCCCCACAGCCCTCCCAGTCATGGGTTCTCTCTCCGCCGGGTATTGGCATACAAAATACAGTGATACCTCGGCTTACGAACGCTTTAGCTAACAAACTTTTCGCCTTCCGAACGTTAAATTCGTGAGAATATAATCTTGGCATAGGAAATATTTTTCGGGAAACACACGGAGCGCCAGAATGAGTGATGTGTCATTCGCGAACGAGCCGGTTCTTGGAGCTCCTGAAATGGCAGCCGGCTTTTTTTCCCCTCTATTCCCACCCCCAGTCTTCGGTTAAAGCCGCATGTGATTGGTCAAGATCCGTGGTAGAGGAGGGAGGGGTTACAGAAACAGAAACAGAAACACATACACACACACTAAAGGGAGTTTGCTGATCAGCCCTCTCGCAATGTTTTTAATGTGAAATAATTCGTTTTTCACGGTTAGCCAGTTTATTTTAGCAGACACATGGCCAATAGATCATTTTTGGTTATAAATAAAGTCAACAACAACAAAAAAGTCACACAGAAAACTATATCCATTGATTATTTTTAGAGGGTGAGTAATAATGCCTCAATGTAATTGCATTGTTGAAAAAGCAACCAAAAAAAATCATAAAATAATATAATAAAATAAGTAATAATAATAAGTGAAAAATAGACACATTTCCATGTTCTCGAATTTCAGTGCTCTTCTGTGAGTATGGGTGCGTGTGGCTTTAGGGACCACACACATTAACTGAAGTCAATTCAAGTCAAGTGAGCCCCCACATCGAGTGACAACACTGTGCATTACGGTAGTCTCCCACCGGCGAGCGGCGTAGGCCACCTTCGAAATAAAAGCATTATAATCAGTGCATACACGGCATTGGTTTGAATTTAAATAAACAAATGTAAAATAAGCTATTTCATGGCTGTCAAGTCACGATAACTTCACCAGGAAGAATAAAAACTTGCATTACAGTGTCAGGAAGCGTTCTCTTCGTTGAGACGCTTTCATTTTGAAGGTGGCCCAACGCCGCGCGCCAGCGACACGTTTACCGTAATGCACAGTATTGACAATCGCAGTGGTGGCTCACTTGATTTGAATTTTACGAGTGTAAGCTGGCTGGCGTGACCTCGATACACTTTTTGCACCCCCTCCCCACCCATGCACTGGGCCCACACTCAAGCTAACCATTTCAAGTTTTAAAAATAAAAAAAACACACTGAGAGGGAATTTTAGGTTGATTTGTTAAACCCGACGACGACTGAAGGTGGTCAGACTTTTTATTTACTCTCCACGGACGCACAGAGGCAACGACGGTCACCGCGTGGTCGAGGCAAAGCGTGGCCGAGACAGCGACGCTTTGCTGCGGCCATGGTTGCCATGAACCGTCGCGAGCGGCGAGCAGCAGAAACCAGCGACGGACAAAAATGTTTGGACTCCGATCCCGTGTCGAGTTGTGTCGATTCTGAGCCCACGCGTGCGCAAAGATACGGACGAAACAAAGTACTCAAACTTCCCACGTCTTTTATCGCGGCTGTCGACGTGAGTGACAAAAAAACGAGCCGCACTTACCGATCTTGTTGGCCACTTGTCCCCGAGAAGGACTTCGCGCGTGTGTCAGCGCGTGTGCTGCTTTTCATGACATCGCGGGGATTCTTTCGCCCCTGCCTGCCTGGTGCGCAAAAGGCGGCGTGCGGACCAAACGTGGCCCCCTCCGTGTGGAATCTGTGACCTAAAATGTGAATGCACGCTTTTGCTGTCATTCTTGTTGTTGCAACAGGGTCCATCGAAACCATCTCAACTCAACTACCCTCCACCACGCCCCCCCAAACAAAAAAAATAATAATTCACAAAATCTTCCTATCACAATAGTAATATTCATTTCTAAGCACCTTTCAAAACTCTCAAGGTCGCTTTCCAATCACAGGATACATTTTTCTGTGGGTCAGCAGCGGCAGCCACACATGCCAGCGTTCACTCAACCCAGGACAATTCAATTAGATTGAAAGCTAGCTAGCTAATACATAGCTAAGAGATAGGCAGCCAGATAGCTAGCTAGATAGCTCGTCAGCTAATAGATAAATAGGTAGATAGGCAGCCAGCTATCTACACAGACCATTTTGTCTCAAATCCAGTTCGTCTCAACTGCTGCTAGCAAACCACAATAATGCCGCTACTAATAATCGCTACTATTGTCACGGCTAAGCAGCAAAATATTTGCTTGTGTTAGCGTTTTATTATCATTTCAAATAATATACGACATACTACAACTTTTATATGGGAATTATAATCATGAATAAGGGCAACTACTAGCCAAGGTTGACAGGTATGTTTGTGCAAAAAGCTACCCAGGTTAGCACACCTGTGCCCCCCCCCCCTACTCCCATACCACCACACTTCCCCTCTCTGCAGCGACACACAAGCTTGGGCGGTACAAGGTACGTACACGCCAGGCATACAAATGGCCACATGGATGCACGAAATACTTACCGGGCGTCACAGAGGCTCCGAAAGCCCCCTGGCAACCCCCCCAAATGCTTCCGGGGGAGTAGGGGGGGGGGTTCCGTTCTTGCCGCAGTCCCTTCACACTCTCGGCTTTCCTCCTCCTTCCTCTCCGTGCTTGCAACTTTCTTTTCTGATCGTCACCAAACTGATGCTTCCCAACACGCCACTGCTCAATGGACACGCAGGAAATAGAGCTCGGTTGCCCCCACCCCCGCGTGTGTGTGTGTGTGTATCAGAGGTAGGAGAAAAGGTTTCCAACCCACACACATCACCCCCCAAGGCGCTTAGCCTCCACAGTAGCTCATCACTTAACCACCACGCACACAGTGTACACCTACGTACGTATTGCATCACGCGCACAAACGTCGCCAGTTGCATCTCAGCATTAGCATAGCCACCTGTTAGCATTTATTGTAAATAACCAATCATTAATCGTTAATGACATATGAATGAATTGATGGATTCGGGTTTAAATAAAAAAAGTCCGTGGTTTACCACAGTGGGCTTTAGATTTCATTGCTAGGCCTTCAGTAGTGCTATGTCAGAATCAATCAACAGCTGCAATTGTGATGTGATTTTCGAGGACTCGCACACTGCAAGAATCCAAACAAGAGGCGCGGAAAATCCTACCGGACCCTCCGCACCCTGCCCACCACCTTTTCCAGCGGCGTACCAAATCCAGCAGACATTTAAACAGCTGCTTCCCCATGTCGCCATGAAGTCCCGAAACAGTAACCCAAATAGAACTGTATAGTGCCTCCATTTTTCTTATGATACTAGTGCAGTGTTCTACCAGAGACAAATTCCTTGTTTGTTCTACATACTTGGCAATAAAGATGATTCTGATTGTAATTTACTACAAGTCCACTAGAGGGTACCGTTAGCCAGGAAATGACGGACAGACCTTTCTTAACTCATTCACTGCCATTCAAGAATTTATTAGGAATTGAAAATATGACATAGAGCGCCATTCCCGAAATTGTTAGGGTTTTGTTTTTCTTGTTTTAGTTCCTGCTGTTAAACAGTTTAAAAAAGTGCTTTAAAAAAAGTTGTTTTCTAGACTGGAACGGATTAATATTTTTTTACTTTGATTATAATGGAAAGTGCTGTTTGGTCGACTTAGCGTACTGGTAGTGGGACCCTAAGTCACACAAACGCACACCTCGTTGGTGTTTTTCGATGATCTTCTTCTGCTCGACTGAAACAGCGCAACAGGGTAAAAGTAATGAAAGGAAGCTGAAAGACAATTTGGAATTAGTTCATAAGAATTCATGGACAAAATAGAATTAACATCAGTCCGTGATTCAGACATTTTTTAGGCCAGCAGAGAAGGCTTTGCAGGCCTTGATGCTCCGCCACCGGTAGCCAATGTAGAAACATTTCAACAGCACGTTGTCTTTATTTTAATCTGGTGTAGTGTTAATGGAACGTGAATCGGATATCAAGTATTGAACTCATTCACCGATACTTTTAGTCCCGGAACATTTTCCCGATACTTTTGTTGTAGTGCTACGTAAAAAACTTATACCAGGGACTAATTTGTGAGCCATGATGAATTGAATGTGTTATGAAGTGTTTGTGTGTGCACTTGGAGAGGCACATAGGAACACATGGGCCGCGTGGGCGCATTCTGGCAAAGCTCAACCGCGCTGCCGCACAAAACATTTCTGGCTACCTAGCTACCACTTGATTTGATATCTATTTGCTATCTATTAGCTATTGAGCTACCTAGATGGTGAGCAATTAGCTATATATTAGCGAGAAACCTAGCTATTTTGCTGACTATCTAGCTACTTTATTTGCTATCTATTAGGTATCTGGCTGGCTCATTAGCTATCAAGCTAGCGAGATAGCTAGCTATTAGCTTTCTATCTATTTGAGTTACTTTCGGGATGAGTGAACGCTGGCGTGTGTGGCTGCCACAAATATCCTGTGACTGTAAAGTGTCCTTGAGAGTTTTGAAAGGCGCTTAGAAATGATATGTATGTATTATTATTATTATTATTATTAAAATCTTCTTCTGTGACTGTAAAGTGTTCTTGAGAGTTTTGAAAGGCGCTTAGATATGACATGTATTTTTATTATTATTATTATTATTATTAAAATCTTCTTCTGTGACTGTAAAGTGTCCTTGAGAGTTTTGAAAGGCGCTTAGAAATGACATGTATTATTATTATTATTATTATTAAAAACTTCTTCTGTGACTATAAAGTGACCTTGAGAGTTTTGAAAGGCGCTTATAAATGAAATGTATTATTATTATTATTATTATTATTAAAATATTCTTCTGTGACTGTAAAGTGTCCTTGAGAGTTTTGAAAGGCGCTTAGATATGACATGTATTTTTATTATTATTATTATTATTATTATTATTAAAATCTTCTGTGACTTTAAAGTGACCTTGAGAGTTTTGAAAGGCGCTTATAAATGAAATATATTATTATTATTATTATTATTATTAAAAACTTCTTCTGTGACTATAAAATGACCTTGAGAGTTTTGAAAGGCGCTTAGATATGACATGTATTTTTTATTATTATTATTATTATTATTATTATTATTATTATTATTATTATTATTAAAATCTTCTTCTGTGACTGTAAAGTGTCCTTGAGAGTTTTGAAAGGCGCTTAGAAATGACATGTATTATTATTATTATTATTATTATTATTATTAAAAACTTCTTCTGTGACTATAAAGTGACCTTGAGAGTTTTGAAAGGCGCTTATAAATGAAATGTATTATTATTATTATTATTATTATTAAAATCTTCTTCTGTGACTGTAAAGTGTTCTTGAGAGTTTTGAAAGGCGCTTAGATATGACATGTATTTTTATTATTATTATTATTATTAAAATCTTCTGTGACTTTAAACTGACCTTGAGAGTTTTGAAAGGCGCTTAGAAATGACATGTATTATTATTGTACTATTATTATTATATCACCACAGTGGATTTTATTGTATTATTTTATCACCACATTGGAAGTCCATCGCACACCTGTTGTGATTGATTCTCTACAAGATGGCGGGTCTTCAAAAAAAATAAAATAAAACGAACCATCGTGTCAGTAGCAATCTTCAAAAATATGTCCGCCAAATCCGCTAATCCTATTTTATTGCTAGGAAGTCATTTTTTTGTTGAACTTTCATATGCTCCGTTCCCTTGATAGAATGGGCAAATAGTTTGCATTCCTGCGCACACAAATATACACGAATACACGCTAACACTAATACACACTCGCACCGCATTGCCACTGAGTGCGAAGTGAATCATCATTCCAGACAATATCTTTGTCAAACATACCAGCCTTGACAACCAGACGCTGGCAGATTTGCAAGAGCCATGGCAACAGTCAGTCGCGAACACTGCGGACCAGAAAGTGTTTTTGTGCCGTACAAAAAAAAAAAAAAAAAATGGCAGATAATTCCTACCTGACAACAATTTTCATACTGACGAAGCTGACGAATGGAAATCAAGAGGCTGTCACTGACTAATACGGCGCGCTAAAATCATCAAATGTAAAGTATTTGCAATGCGGACGGTCAGGGCCTGCAAAGCCTTCTCTGCTGGCCTAAAAATATCAGAATCACGGACTGATGTGAATTATATTTTGTCCATGAATTCTTATGAAATATACAGTAATAATTCCATTGTATTTCAGCTTCCTTTCATTGCTTTTATAATAATAATAATAATAATAATAATAATAATAATAATTATTATTATTATTATTATTATTTATATTATATTATATTATATTATATTATATTATATTATATTATATTATATTATATTAATACAGTAAAGTCTCGTTATATCGATATCGGATATATCGATAGTCCCGGTTATATCGATATTTTTTCGGACTCCCTTGAATATCGATATAACGAGACTTTACTGTATAATAATAATATAATGATGATGATGATGATTGTTATTATTATTATTAATAATTTTATTAGTAATTTTATCATTATTATATATTAATATATTAATATTTTTGTTTATGTTTGGCTCGTCACATGATTGGCAAGTAACTAGCCAATCATAGTATTACTAGCCGCTAGTGATAAGTGCATACTGGCCAGAGCTAGCATACTGTATCCGTAGCGATCTGCATAAGCAAATATATATTTGTGTTGATTTAATAGCCGTTTTGGAAACCCACAATGGCTGAAGGAGGAGAAGAAATGGCTAGTCAATCATAGTTTGCCAAAACTCTGACGTTTCCAGCGCCTTCCAGCAGGCCTTAAGTTGCCAACTGGAACTGTGGTTAAAGCAACAGTTTGATCGACACTTTTTGATGCAACAGGGCCTGCAGAACTGATTGTGAAGGCGTCCAGGACGATTTCTGACTCTGGTAACAAATGATGGCTGAAATGGGTTTGGTTAAATGCTTAAAGGACAACCGACACCATTTTTTGTTTCCTAACTGACAACAGAAAAACGTTTGATAGCATCTAAAATACCCAAAACACGCAGGCTGATATTTTTCGTCAAATGAAAAACTAAATAAAAATGACTTAAAGTGTCCCAAAACTACTTCAAAATGTTTCAGAAGGTCCCGCCCCCTTGTTCGTGACGTCACGCCAGGACGTCTTCGCCTTGCTCTAGTAGTTCTGAAGAGGAAAGCATAAATGTTTGCAATCGATTAAAGAAGTCCTTCCGGATCAATTCGAGCCGTCAGGACTCCAATGTAGCATCCCAGAAAATGGCACAAGATGGCGCCCAAGCTCCGTTGGAAATGGGCTGATTTGTCTGCTGGGAATTTGTGTCAACTAGTATCAAATAGTAGTCTAATCTAGTAGTCAACATTTCAACCTGGATAATTCTGGCTTGTACGGTAGCAATGTCAACTGCTCATTCACAGTGCGATGAAGCTGAGCAACGCATTGAGCAAAAATACAGATGAAGAAGGAGAAAATGGATGCAAAAAATGGAGAGAAAAAAAAACTAAACATAGCCATGAGCACCCACTCGGAGGCCAAGAGTCAATAAAAGTGGAGAGTGGGAGGAAGTGGTGAGGAAGACGAGGAAGGAGGGGGAGGCAGGTGATGAAGAAGAAAAAAAAAAAAAACGTGGCTTGACGCTTTTTCGATGCCGGCATGTTAACGCAGTGGCACATTAGCAAACAAATAACGTGATGATAGTTCCTTATACCTCATCTTACGAACGCTTTAGCTAACGAACTTTTCGCCTTACGAACATTAAATTCGCCAGAATATAATCTTAGCATACCAACTCGTGCAGACGTGGTTCGTTATCAAGTGGAGTACTTTTGCTATTATGGGACCGAAAATGACCCCACCACAGGCCAGCGTTAATCCGAAGAGGACACAAAAGAAAATGACGGTCAAGCAGAAGAAGGAGATCTTCAAAAAACACCAACGAGGTGTGTGTTTGTGTGATTTAGCGTCCCAGTACCAGTATGCTAAGTCGACCATTGCTACGTGTGGCTAAGGGTGGGTCTGCGTTGTTCTAAGCAACGGTCTCAGGCAATAGAAGAGGTTGGAAAACTTTTGTTGATTTGGATTCACGAAAAGCTGCTAGCAAGGGACCGTGTGAGTGAGGGTATTGTCGCCGAGAAAACACGGCAACTTCATTCTGATATCATCAAGAGGCAACTACAGCAACGACCATCACAAAGGTAAATAAAACAACATTGTTATACAGTACAGTTTATTTCTTTCTTCACAATACATTAGCACATTTATTATACATAAAAATAAGGTATATTTCATGTAGTTTTTAGGCTTATTTAGTAGAAAATGATGTTTTATGGGGACCTGGGAACGGATTATTCTCATTTTAATGGTTTCCTATGGAAAATTATTTTTTGGGATACACACTTTTCGCCTTACACACTCTGTCTGGGAACCAATTCAACCAAACAACCAGCTATCACTGTATTCCCTATCTGGAGCTTCTGTAACTGGAGATCGGGCTGCCAAGATCTTGACCTTCGGACTTCACTAGGCTCCCAATGCACCTGACCTCGATGGCCCCTTTTTACAGGTAACAGAAGGGCTGCCACGGGTGCAGTCCAGGTCACCGAGCGTTTGCCTTTGAGCTCCACCGGGGAGAGGAAAATGTAATCTACTTTTGATCATCATCATAGGAGGATTTAAGATGACTTTTGTTTGGACCTGCACCGAGAACCTCTTTGCTATGGGTCAACCTGCCAAGGGGCAGGAAACCCCATGCGGACAATTCAGCCACGTCGGATCAACTGGGCCTTTCTAACCTTGCGGTGCGAAATGGAATGAATTTTTCAAAATGGTTGCTTTGCCCTCTTTGTCTCTGGATTGATTTTACCGATAGATCTCCACAATTATTTACACAGGAGCAGCTGAGCGCCGAGTTAGATACATTCCATAAACTCTTTTACAGTGATACCTTGGCTTACAAACTTAATTGGTTCCCAGCTAGAGTGTGTAAGGCAAAAAGTGTGTATCCCAAAAACTAATTTCCAACAGGAAACCATTAAAATGAGAATAATCCGTTCCCAGGTCACCATAAAACATAATTTTCTACTTTCTAATTTTCTAACCCTTAAAACTACACAAAATATGCCTTTTTATATATAATAAATTTCCTATGCTATTATAATGAAAGAAATAAACTGTACTGTATAATAAAGTGGTTTTATTTACTTCGTGAGTCGTTGATGGCTTGACGGAATGGAGTGGCCGGTTTAATCCATTCTAGTCTAGAAAACAACTTTTTAAAGCACTTTTTAAAAGTATTTGACATCAAAAACTGTATTTTTTAAGATCCTTCAGGTCACAAGTTATTTCCTGGCCAACAGCATCCTCTAGTGGACGTCTAGTAAATCTCACCACATTCGCAGCTGTGGAGTGATTCAGACATAGCACTACTGAAGGCCTAGGAGTGACATGCACGGCCCGCCACTGCATTTGAATAACCTATCTCCCACATCAGTGATTCAGTCCTTTTTTTAATCGACTCAAAAGCCTGGAGGATAAATTCTTCTGAACTCATGTTGAAATGAGTCCCTGCTTTCAAACCCCCGCAATCCTGCTGTTGATTTGGCCACCCAAGTATGTACACACCTTGAGCATTGGCATGCTCCCACACCTCCACAAGCATGCAGGCTACGTGTGGATGCAAAGGCTGTTCATGCATGTTGAGCAGAACGGAGCTATGCAAGCCAGGATCTTTGATCTCAGCTTCTCAACTGTTTGCATTTCACGTCCTGAGTCGCTGTCGGCTTGTTGGCTTTACAACAACGTCACTCGGAGGTTACAGAGGCACAAATCTCAAACAAGAAAGTCATTAGAATAGAAAGGTCCAAAGTAGCAAACAAAACCGGGAGTCAAACATGACAACCTGAAACAAAGAATGACCCGAGCGTGAATGGTCCTGCCGGGAGTCCTTTTAACTGCCACTGATTAAAACGAGCAACGCCTGTGCAGCTGCAGGCGAGGGCCCTACAGTCACTCAGTCAGAGTCACACAGTCAGAGTCACTTCGGGGTTAAGTGAACTCTGGCGCATGTGGCTGCCGCTGCTCACCCACAAAAAAAAACTTTATCCTGTGACTGTAAAGTGAACTTGAGAGTTTTGAAAGGCGCTTATAAATGAAATGTATTAGTATGATGATGATGAATTATTATTATTATTATTATTATTATTATTATTATTATAGCTTATGGATGACAACGTGACCCTTTAATCACAACCACACTGTAGCTGTTAAAACGATATTAATATCCTGAATATTGCTTCATTTGTACACAGTTGGCTGTGACTGTAAAGTGACTTAAAGAGTTTTGAAAGGCGCTCATAAATGAAATGTATTATTATTATTATTATTATTATTATTATTATTATTATTATTATTATTATTATTGACGGTTTATCAAAGTCGAATGACAGATTGACAGACGTTTGACTTTGGACTGAAAACATTTGTGAAACAAATGGCAGTGTCGTCCTCTAGTGGCCATTTGGAAGATTTCATGTGTGACAATTAATTTTTTTATGGCGTTTTTTTTTTTTTTTTTGGACAACAAGAAAAAGTCACTCGGGAGAATGGATTGTTTTGTGTGTTTCTCCATTGAAACCGAATTATTATTTTTTTATTGGTGTCTTACTTCATTGACACGATAAAATAGAAATTCAAACTAGAGTCGTTAAAATAGTTAAAATGGAATAAATACTACAATCCATTCCAATTTCTGTTTCGAAAACGAAAATATGATATGAAATATGAAATCGGCTTTCATTTCAAAGTACAGGTACATTCATTGTAGCCCCACGATGGTAAAAAAATGTGTGTGTATATGTAAATAAAAAATACTGGACCGATCATCATCATTTAAACAACATTGTTTGAGGACGGTTGAGATAAAAAAGAACAGATCGAATAAACGTGCTACCTACCAAAGGGTACATGTTTTGCTAATTCGGTTGATTCGTACTCATAACAGGAGATCCAACTTCTCCCTTTGCAATTTGCTTTCATTGGAATGGAATAAAAAGGAGGCAAATTTTCAACAAAATCCCTGATTTAAAACGGATTTCTTTTTTTACAGACGGTGTATTTTCAAGTAGACTGGATTAATTTAATACAACTAAAATCCCTGATCTCCAGCGATGTCCTAGCCTCTAGCACCCCCTGCTGGATGATTGGGGAACACAACATAGTTATTATTTGTTATTATTTGAGTATTTGTTATTTAGTTTTTTTGTTCTTTTGACTATCGTTTCTGGAGATTATTAGTAAAAAAATATTGTGCTAAGTCTATTCTCGTTATCTTTTCTGTAATACCGTACAATTTCTCCTCTGTGAGACTAATAAAGGCATATCCAATCCAATCCAATAGCTGTCTGTTTGTCTGTCTGGCTAGCTATTTAGCTATTAGCGATCCATTGGCTTCCGAGCTCGCTTTCTATCGATTTGTCTAACTAGTCTATTTGAGTTACTTCCAGGTTGAGTGAACGCTAGCGCGTGTGGCTGCCGCTGCTCACCCGCAAAAAAAAAATATCCTGTGATTGTAAAGTGTCCTATTCGACAGCATATTCGACAATAAAGCTGACTTTGACTTTGATCATCGTCCAATCACAAAAACGTCGCGTTTGTTGCGGCTTTTATCCAAGAAGGTGAAGGCGACAATGATGTACGGCTACTTCAAAATCTGTCGTGTTTCACTTTGAGTCACACACTTGGCAAAATGGATGTTTCCAATCCAGGTTCAGCCACGGATGGCCCCGTTTTCTGTAGGGTTCACAGTGAGTCACGTGATGCCATGGAAAGTACACAAAAGGGAAATTCCAATGAGGAAACGGGAGCCGACTGCATTGAAACTGTAGTTTCTCGCTCTCCTTTGCGGCGGAGTCCGCACCACTGACCTACAAATATACAAGTGAGGTGAACGTGACCTACTGGAAGATGGAAACGTCTCACACGGAATGTTCTATTCATATTTGCAGATCTAAACACATAAAGCATTTTTAGCACAAGGGTTTACGTCAGTGGCGGACTGTCAAGGCCTGCGAAGCCTTCTCTGCTGCATTAAAAATCCAAATGATATTTGGTCAATGAATTCTTATTAAATACAGTGATAGCTCAGCTCACGAACTTAATTGTTTCCCAGAAAGTGTGTGTGTAAGGCGAAAAGTTCAACTTACAAACATTTATTTCCCATAAGAAACCATGAAAATGAGAATAATCCGTTCCCAGGTCCGCATCAAACATAATTTTCTTCTAAATAAGCCTTAAAAATTGCAGCATTTGACTGTCGGAATTTAATGAGGGCTTTTGCGTTCAGCGAGCAAGTCATCAGTAAAAACTACTACTACTGGCTAGCTAGCTTTCTCTCTATTTAGCTTTCTATTGGCTATATGGCTATCTATCTGGTTAGCAATCTGGCTAGCTATCTGTCGGCTATCTTCCTACCTATTTGAGTTATTCAACTATAGCAATCTCTCTATGAGTTATCTATTAGCTAGCTAGCTAACTTTCTATCTATTTGAGTTACTTCCGGGTTGAGTGAACGCTGGCGCGTGTGGCTGCCGCTGCTCACTCACAGAAAAACTGATCATGTGACTGTAAAGTGACCTTGAGAGTTTTGAAAGGCGCTGAGAAATGAAATGTATTATTATTATAATGATAATGATGATGATGATTATTATTATTATTATTATTATTATTATTATATATTATTATAAAAAGACAGCTAATAGACCCAACAAAGCTACAGTTTTCCTCTAAATAATAATACATTTCATTTCTAAGCACCTTTCAAAACTTTCAAGGTCACTTTACAGTCACAGGATCAGTTTTTTCTGTGGGCGAGCAGCGGCAGCCACGCGCGCCAGCATTCACTCAACCCGGAAGTAACTCAAATAGACAGACAGCTAGCTAGATAGCTGGATAGCTAATAGATAGCTCATAGAAAGCTGAATAAAGTTGTGAATGGCAGTGAATGAGTTCAACACGAATGGGTCTCTTGTTTTTAATTGTATTGTTTTTTTTTCAATAACAATTTTATTTCTTAACACAAATGGGCTTCTTTTTAATTAAAACCCTTTTTCAAAAAGTCTCTCGACTGGGAATTGCTTTAAATGGCTCCTACTGGTCGTGTGTGAAGTGTGCGAGCCTTTGCCAAGTGGGTCAGTGTTCGAAGCAACTTCAACACTCACGTGTGTGTAAGGGGGTGGGAGTGGAATCAAACCAAAACATTGGCCAGGAGAAGCCGGTGGGTGTTTCCGTTTTGTTTTGCAGGCAACGTATCACTGACTTTCCTTGAAAATCTGTTCACGTTTAGCAAAATTGAAGAAAAAGGAGGTCACGGGCCACAACCAGGCCGCCGTACAAAAACAACTGGATATCGCTGAGCTCGGCATTTCGCTATCGTGTAAGAAAGTCGTACGTAGAAATGCAAGCAGTACAAGTTGATGTGTAAGGCCATTTACTGCGTGTGTGTGTGTGTGTGTGTGTGTGTGTGTGTGTGTGCTAGCACATGCATGTACGCTTATCCAAACCACAAGCAGACTTGTTCCATATGTGAAAAGGAGTTAAAGGACAACCGACACCACCGAAGAAGTTGTGTCCGTAATTTATAAAATCGCTTCAAATGACTTCTACTGAGTGTATTTTACAAAGATCCCACCGCATAAAGCTATATTTTACGGTTTAAGACTCACGCTGAATATTCAGGAAGTCTTGTTTTTGTGTCGGTGACGATTCCTGATGTGACGTCACGGAGGGAACGCCCCTGACCGAGAAAGTGACACACAATGCATTTTGGGGTACTTTGTTTGGTCTGAAAACATCGCGTTGATGCCGAAATTAGAAGGAAAACATAAATAATGCGATGGTGAATCATAGTATCTTGCACCAAGACTACTATTTGATACTAGTTGACACAAATTCCCAGCAGACAAATCAGCCCATTTCCAACGGAGCTTGGGCGCCATCTTGTGCATTTTCTGGGCGCTACACATTCACGTCCAGATGCCTCAAAATGACTTCTTTAATGGATCGCAAACATTTATGCTTTCCTCTTCAGAACTATTTGAATCATATTCATAACTGGATGAGTAACAAGAAAGCATCTTATCCGAATCTGAAGCCATTGTTTTGATTCGAGAGCAAGGCGAGGATGTCCTTGCGTGACGTCACGAACAAGGGGGCGGGACCTTCTGAAAGTCGCCATTGTCGTCATTTTGTAGTAGTTTTGGGACACTAGGTCATTTTTATTGGTGTTTTGCATTTGACTAAAAATATCAGTCTGCGTATTTTGGGAATTTTAGATGCTATAAAACGTTTTTCTGATGTCAGTTAGGAAACAAAAAATGGTGTTGGTTGTCCATTAAAGCCAAGTGAAGCTGCCGTTAGCATCGACGGCTTTGTTTGCTGCGTAGATCACTGCGGGTAAAAAAAAAAAGTTGTCTGCAAAGCTAATTAGCCGGCTCAGCGTACTATTGGAAAAAAAGAAGGAAAAAAAAAAAAGAAAAAGCGTGCAGTTCTACGGAAACTTTCCTGGCTCCAACGGCGTCGCATGGTGATTTTTTTTTCACCCAATACAACAATTTGGAAAGGTGGGTAGTTAACTCATTCACTGCCAGACGATGTGCAAAATTGTGTCCACTCCAGTGCCAGGGTTTTTGTCATTGTCACTTGAATTATTGATAATAATAATAATAATAATAATAATAATAATAATAATAATAATAATAATACATTCGATTCATAAGCGCCTTTCAAAACTCTCAAGGTCACTTTACAGTCACAGGATAAAGTTTTTCTGTGGGTGAGCAGCGGCAGCCACATGCTCCAGCGTTCACTGAATCCCGAAGTAACTCAAATAGATAGAAAGCTAGCTAGCTAATGGATAGCAAATAAATAGCTAATAGATAGCCAGATAGCCAACAGCCAGACAGCTTACAGCCAGCCAGCTAGACAGCTAATAGCGAGCCAGCTAGCTAATGTATAGCTAATAAATAGCGAATAGATTGCCAGATAGTCAACAGCTAGCCAGCTGTATTGACCTTTTTTATACATATATCATCATCATCATCTTTGCTTTTGCCTCTAATTCCTCATCCTCCTATTGGTATTGTATTTAGTCTTTAACTCATTCACTTCCAGACAAGTGCAACAAGTGTCACAAATAACGCGCACAAGCCATCTGTAGACCTGATGCAAAAAGCTATCAAGCCAGCTAAACAGAACACAATTGATGAGGAACAAGGTAAAATTATCACAGAGAAAGCACCTACAAGGGATTATTCCTCAAGATGGTGAAAGAAGGCTATGTTCCTCAAGTTTTTAATGCTGATGAAACCGGCCATTCCATTCCATCAAGCCATCAACGAACATCATAAAGGTAAACAAAGCAACTTTATTACACAGTACAGTTTATTTCTTTAATTATAATACAATAGCACGTTTATTATACATAAAATAAGGTATATTTTGTGTAGTTTTAAGGCTTAGAAAAGTAGAAAATTATGTTTTATGGGGACCTGGGAACGGATTATTCTCATTATAATGGTTTCCTATGGGAAATTAAATTTTGGGATACACACTTTTCGCCTTACACACTCTGTGAACCAATTAAGTTCGTAAACCAAGGTATCACTGTATTTATCAGCCTTTTGCAACCCCTTCCTGTTTTCTCCTTATTTTTCCTGTCACCTCATGATCAGCGATTTCTATTTAGACTTTGCCCGGGTGGGTGGGTGCCCGAGGTCTCCACCCACCGAGATGAAAGTCCGCTACCAGTAAGTAGGCCATAAAACCACAGGAAGAGGAAAGTATCATTTGCCAAAAATACACCCTTGTTCCTCTGCATGCCCCCACACATCCAGTGCGTCCACCCAAGAGGTCATGGAGAAAATCGGCGGGGTTGCCAGATGTCACCAATACACCCCCTCATTGCTGTTGTTGCATTGAAATGCACATTGAAGACAGTCCTGGCCAACATTAAACAAAAAATAAATAAAATAACATGGAAGCGTCTGTTCTTCTCATCCCTTTTTGACTCAGAACAGGAAGTTGTCCTATTTGTTCCTCCATCTTCCTACTCTCCATACACGTCAACCTGCTCGACACTGTGACCTTACTAACGGCGCCATTTGTCCTTCATTACTGAGAAAAAAAAAATCATACGCGTCATATTTCATTGCGCAATTTTATGAAAAAAATTTCACATGTAAACATGAATACAGTGGTACCTAAGCTCACGAACTTAATTGGTTGCCAGAAAGTGAAAATGTAAGTCTGCCAAATATTTATTTCCCATAAGAAACCATTAAAATGAGAATAATCCGTTCCCAGGTCCCCATAAAACATCATTTTCTTCGAAATAAGCCTTAAAACTACACAAAATAAACCGTATTTTATGTGAAAATAAATGCGCTATTGTATTGTGATGAAGGGAATAAATTGTACTATATAATAAAGTCGTTTTATTTACCTTTGTGATGGTCGTTGATGTAGTTGCCTCTTGAGGGGCAGCTGTGGTGATGGATGTTTCCTGAAGTCCACGATCATCTCTACCGTCTTGAGCGTGTTCAGCTCTAGGTTCTGAAAAGAATTTGAACCTGGCATCTCTGCACCATGAGTCTGTCGCTTTCTCCAGTCAGTCACGGGCACCAAACAAATCTGGATCAATGACCAGAAGAATGAAAAATGGTCGTTTACTGTCATTCTGCAAGTGTCATTACTACATTGGGGCGGAAATGAAACCACATTTTCATTAGCTGAACTTTGACATCGTATACTGCTGTGGACTCAGTCGTATTTAAGTCATAACATAGTCCGCAGATGGTCAGGTAGTCCCAATCATGATACAATGGACGAATGGCGCCTGGTGGAGGTTCCTTCAACCTGCCGATCTCATCAGCAGACTTTGGTTTTCCCAGAGAAAGAAAGCTTGAGATCCCATTTGGCTTGTGACCTGCAGCGTGGGAGTCATAGCTCCATGGATGCACTTTGAAATGTAACACACCCTTTAAACTTAGCGCCATATGGTGACCAATCGTGTGTCGTTTGTTAGGAACCCAAGAACCCTTTTGACTCATTGTAAAGTCATCAGAAGGGTGGGCGAAGCGGCAGAGCTCCCTCGGCCCGGTTCTTATGTCCCAACTGTTTCCGCCGGCTTGTTATGATTCTAGCAGTCGCATCCTACCCACTCGCCGCTCAGCTTTGTTAAGATGTAGTCACGCACAGAGTGAAAACAAAACAAAATAAAACGTACATAAGTGAATAGCGGCAGCCACATGCGCCAGCGTTCACTCAAACCGGAAGTAACTCAAAAAGACAGAAAGCTAACTAGCCAGCTAATAGATAGCTAATAGCCAATAGCTAGCTAGATAGTCAATATGTTTCCTGACTCAATTAGCTAGCTACCCAGCCATATAGCCAATAAATAGCCAACTAGATAGCTAAAAGATAGCTAGCTAGCTATTAATAATAATACATTCCATTTATAAGCGCCTTTCAAAAGTCTCAAGGTCACTTTACAGTCACAGGATCAATTTTGCAGTGGGTGAGCAGCGGCAGCCACACACGCCAGACTTCACTCAACCAGGAAGTAATTCAAATAGAGTAAAGTCTCGTTATATCGATATTCAAGGGAGTCCGAAAAAATATCGATATAACCGGGACTATCGATATATCCGACCCTGTTTGCATGTAATTTTCTCCGTGCGTGCATAGAAATAGTATCGATATAACCGGGACTATCGATATATCCGATATCGATATAACGAGACTTTACTGTAGATATAAAGCTAGCTAGCTAGCTAATAGGTAGCTAATAATACTAAAAACAATAGATTTCATTTATAAGGTCCTTTCAAATGAAATATATTATTATTCGTATTCTATGTATGTATTTTTACAGTATTGTATTTATATTTCTCTCCGTTTTCAGCAAGTTAGCATCATTAGCATGCACGTTACAGTCCAGCAAGCACACGTACGCACGGGTTTCAGAGGATTATCGTCATGGAAACAACCTCCATTGTTTTATGGGGAGGAAATGGAGTCGTTTGATGTTGACATTAGTTGTCAGACCTGTTGTGGCACAACATGACTTGGCATATAAGGCGTGTATAAGGTATAAGCAAGGTCATCATTTGAATAAAAAAAACAAGGCTTTTGGGTGCGCCTTATACACCGCAAAATACGCTACTCTGTTGTGGAAACGTGCTCCTCGTCCTCGGATCCATGACTTTCCTGGCCTAACCCCAACCACAAGCGATCTCTCGGTCTACATGTTGCACAGTTGCACATTTCAAGTGATCATCTTCATCTCTAGGGGGCAGTATGACCTCATCATTTTAAACCAAGGGGGGAAGAAAGCCTGAATTTTTCCAAGATCAAAACATTGTGGAAAATGTGGATTTTAATAACATACAGTATACGGAGATCAGGCTGCTATTGAAGTCGTATGCAAAAACAGATTTGTTAATTAATTAGAATTATTGCCAAGATTTGATTTGATTTCCTGTCAGCCGGTTTCATAAAGCAAAGTCGGGGCTGCTGCAGAAAATCTATCTATCTATCTATCTATCTATCTATCTATCTATCTATCTATCTACCTACCTACCTACCTACCTAGCGACTGACCAAGCTACTGACCTAGCGACCGACCTAGCGACATACCTAGCTACAAATAAAAACTGTCGTTTAAATCGCACCCCTCTCTCACGCTCTCTGCGCGACAGTAACATTGTCCATTCTTTACAGAGGATAAAGACTACATCCCTGAGTATCCTTATACTCATCTATAGGAACTTGAATTGAATACCATATGAAGTTTACAGTCTGCTGTTTTTGTCCATATTAAACCCGGAATAATCCCTTTAAGTATCTCTTTGCTATCTAGCTAGCTAGCTACCTAGCTGGCTATCTATCCTCTGGCTAGCTAGCAACCTGGCTGGCTATCTAATAGCTGGCTGGCTGTCTAGCTAGCTTTCTATCTATTTGAGTTACTTCCGGGTTGAGTGAATGCTGGCGCACGTGTGGCTGCCGCTGCTCACCCACAGAAAAACTGATCCTGTGACTGTAAAGTGACCTTGACAGTTTTGAAAGGTGCTTATAACTGAAATGTATTATTATTATTATTATTATGAGGCAATTTCGATTCATTTTGTCACAAAGTACTGTCCAAAAGTGCTGTTTCATTTGTTTATTTGAACCCCGTCATGTAGTGTGAGGGAGGCGAGTGTACAAAGTAAAACAAACTTGCACAATTTGATTTGAATCGGTCTGAATATTCTCACAACATTTCAAGATTTGGACCACGTTTCAGTCGCTGAGTGAAACGGCACGTTCTTAATCTTTAGACTCGGGGAGCCAGAAATTGGACAGTTGGAGAAACGTGTGCTGCTGATTTGGTCTGCACACTTTTCCAGGGCCCCTTCCGAGAAATGACAGAAGAGAGGATGTGCATACGTACGTACGTTTGCGTGGGGATACAGGTGTGTGTTTGTATGACTAGTCCTGTGAGGACCACTAACATTTTATACCATACGTCGTGAGGACATTTTTGACAAGTGAGGACCTTTTGGCCGTTCTTCACAAGTTTGACTTCAACATACATTCCATACAAGGTATAGCACTGAGGCAACTTACAACCAAATTCACCTTACGAACAACCGCTTGGAACGTATCTCGTTCGGAAGGTGGCGAGCGTCTGTACTATACAACAAAGCCGAGGGACGCACGCAAAAGCTGTTTTTTTTTTGCCCTTCCCTGCCTTGTTCCTAATCCTCTCTCCAGTTCATCTTAAACCCCTTTGGGTCCGTTGACAGAAGTCAGCCAGGGGTTGTCATTAGCATGAAAGCTGGGCGACTCACCAGGTTGTGCAGCTGTCTCTCTTTTTGGACGGGAAGACATGATTACAGAGCAACCTCAATTCTCTTACCTTCCATGGCATGGAATGACGTGTTTTTGAAGAGATCAGAGGTATCTGTTGTTGTTGATTTGCTGATGTTCTTGGTTTTTGGACTGTGATTCCAGACTTGTCAGCAATACGTCTGTGTGTAGTCTCTCAGTCGTACAGGAGTGGTCCATCGATGAAAAGGTTTCTTCAGCCGTCATTTGGACTTCTTTGAAGGTGTCTGTCGTTTTGGAGCGGTAAGGGTACAGAGAAGAACAACCATCTGCGATCACACTCACACCTAGGGACAATTTAAAGTGTTCCATAAAGATGGCAATGTTTTTCAGAGTCGGAATCAAACCCTGCACCTCTGCACTGTGAGGCAGACTACTTAAACCGTCACCACAGTGCTGCTGCTTGTTGCCACGTTTTTCGTTATTTTTTTGGCTTTAGTTATGATAGAGGCGGCCTGATAGTCGAGTGGTTAGCACGCCAGCTTCACAGTGCAGAGGTCGTGTGTTCAAGACCCAGTCCGGCCTCCCTGTGTGGTGTTTCGCATGTTCTCCCCGGGCCCGCGTGGGTTTTCTTCAAGTCCTCCGGTTTCCCCCCACATTCCCAAAAACTTCCATGGAAGGCTGATTGAACACTCCAAATTGTGAGTGCAAAAGTGACTGGTTGTTTCTCTTTGTGTGCCCTGTGATTGGCTAGCAACCAATTCACGGTGTCCCTCGCCTAGTGCCCAAAGATGGCTGGGATTGGCTCCAGCACCCTCCGTGACCCTAATGAGGAATAAGTGGTACGAAAGAGGCATGGATGGATGGATAGTTATGTTAGCCGTGACAGTTAATAAGCACCATTATTGTCGCATGGAGAAATTTGGATGTCTGCCATGGTAAGACTTTGAATATAACATCTGCCTCACAGATCTCAGGTTCAAGGTTCACACCAAGTTTGGCCTTCCACTGTGGCAGTTTTATGTTATTTTTTTCCCCGTTTAAAAAAAACCCTTTTGGGTCAGTTGAAGACGTCTAATAGTCTCTAGGTGTGAATGTCAAAGGGGGCATGTTGCAGACTCAGCTGTGACCGGTTCCAGATCACCTGCAACCCAATCGAGGATAAGAGCTTTAGAAAAGAAATGGATGGTAGAACATAGTAACAAATGGCCGATGAAGTATGTTCCACATTGGTACTGGGATTTCTAGGGAGAAAAATATTGTTCGGACAGCAAATATTCAAGATGTTACTGTGGCCGAACAACATCGACCTTCAACCAAGGTCCGCGGTTGAGTCCAAATTGGCAGATAGACAGTTTTACAGTTTACAGAATTAGTTTTCGGTAGACGAATCAAACCACACAGCGCCACAGTGGCTGGCGCACTATTTTTCATCACAACTTTCTTTGAGTACAGATGTGGTTTGTTATCGAGTACAGTACTATCGGACCGAAAAAGACCCCACCACAGGCTAGTGTTAAGCCGAAGAGGACACGACATGATGGCCGAGCAGAAGGAGGAGAACATCGAAAAAGACAAACAAGATGTGCGCTTGTGTGACTTAGCATCCCAGTACCAGTATGCTAAGTCGACCAATTGCTACGTGTGGCTAAGGGTGTTTCTATGTTGTCTAAGCAACCGTCTCTGGCAATAGAAGATGTTGAAAAACGTCTGTTAATTTGGATGAAAGAAAAGCAGCTAGTAGGGGACGGTGTGAGTGCGGGTATTATCACCGAGAAAGCATGGCAACTTTACTCAGATATCATCAAGAGGCAACTACATCAACGAAGACCACAAAGGTAAATAAAACGACTTTATTATACAATACAGTTTATTTCTGGAATTACAATACAACAGCACATTTTTATACATAAAATAAGATATATTTTGTGTAGTTATAAGGCTTATTTAGTAGAAAACTATGTTTTGCCGGGACCTGGGAACAGATTATAATGATTTTTAAACTTTTCGCTTTACACGCACTTTGTGGGAACCAATTAAGTTCGTAAACTGAGGTATCACTGTATTGAAGAATTTTCACTAAGCGCACCAAATGATGCGCGGAGGTCTTGGTGGTACCTCCAAATAATCAGGCAAATGGGTAAGACGTACTGTCAAGAAGGTACCCTTTGGTTTCACGAGAAAACACTTGACGTCAAACAGCAATCTAAGACCGCAGACTGTTTTGGTACGAACTGCTCGGGTTTGAGTTACAGAAAACTGGAGGAAATTGCAACCACAGGGGGAAGAAGGCACGCTTGCCGGTCTTCATCACATCAGAGCTCATTCCTCGTCGTTGCATATGCGTTACTTTTCTGTCTGCGCCAATGTTGTTTGGCATATGCTTTCGAGCATCTGACATGAACTTCGCATAATCATTCAGCTTTGTTTCCCGCCTCCTCCTGGCTCTGCCTCCGAGTGCTCACAGGCTGAAGGTGGCGGTGGATTGCAGCGGTGAAAACTGCAGCTGTAAAGAAAACCCCGAAGTACCAGTTGACAGAGGCTATGAGGCCGTGGCCAATTATCAGTTACCGACTGGTCCCCTTTGCAAAGACACAAAGGATAACAACAGTTACGCACCTGTGCACACAAACATTTGGACGTAGTGTGGAAAAGAGGTGAAGACCTGAGTCCAGGCAAGCTAGAATGGCTGGAGAAAAATATCAGGTGTGATGTGTGATAGTAGAGTATCAGCGAGGATGAAAAGAAAGGTCTGTAAAACTGCGGTGAGGGCAGCCATGATGTTTGTACTGGAGACAGTGCCACTGAAAAAAAGTTAGGAAGCAGAGCTGGAGGTAGCAGAGCTGAAGATGTTGAGGTTTTCTTTGGGAGTGACCAGGTTGGATCGGATTAGGAATGAGTACATTAAAGGGACAACTCATATTAGAGGCTTTGGAGAGAAAGTCAGACTGAGATGGTTTGGACATGACCAGAGGACAGAGAGTGACTATATCTGCCTTGAACTGCCAGGCAGGAGACCAAGAGGAAGACCTAAGAGGAGGTCTATGGATGTTGTCAAAGAAGGTCCCCACAGCGCATCAGTGTCCTCCATCCAACCCGGTTTTGTGCATCCTCTTCTCTCACACCAGCGACCTTCATATCCTCTTTGACAACATCCGTAAACCTCCTCTTTGGTCTTCCTGTCGGTCTCCTGCCTGGCAGTTAAAGGCTCAGTATCCTTCTCCCAATATAGTCACTCTTTCTCCTCTGAACATTCTAAACCACTGGTGTCAAACTCAAGGTCTGCGATAGCACATCGAAAAACTTCTATGATGTTTGCACAAGTCTGTGTACCAAAATTTCAACTTCTTGCTTCTTCTTTTGGGTCTCTTGCCTGGCAGTCCATGGCTCAGCATCCTTCTCCCGATATAGTCACTCTCTGTCCTCTGAACATTTTAAACCACTGGTGTCAAACTCAAGGTCTGCCATAGCAATCCTCGGCCGCCGCTATACTGCTCTGGTCCGTTGGAAATGGCTGGTTTGTGTAGTGATCATTAAACACCACCGCCTTACTATAATACGCTGTAGTATGATCGGAATGGCAAAATACATGGATCACATTCCAAAATGGACGTTGCTGGAAACAAAAAAGCATTTCTTGTAATGTAAAGATATGATTCTAACGTCTATTTTTTAAAGCAGGTCCAAGGTCTACTCAGAGTGTGGCCATCTGGATCAACAATCAGAACAACCTTGCGTCCTACCCGTTGCCCGTTCTCTTGCTGACATGCGCTTGTTTTCTTTCTCTCATCTGCTTCATCTTGCCTCATTGAAATCTAGTTGCCCAAAGTTTATTTTACAGACGTTTGCCAGGAATGTGCTTTGGTTTTTGGCGTGTGGTAGGAAGCAGGGGGGCACACACCAAACATTAGCAGTAAGTCTGTTCCATCGGTGCTGTGTGTCACCTCGACGGTAATTTGCAATGAGGCTTCATTTCAACCCTCAATACACCAATTTGTGTATGTGTGTGCGATTGTGTGGTGAGTGTCAGGGTATCGGGCGGGTAATGTAACAGCAAAAAGGTGAGCACAGGCCAATGTAAACACCCATTTTTTTTTTTTTTTTTACAATAGCACCACTTAGGGATGCTGGTTGACATTGAAACCGGTGGTATTCTGAGGCTCTGGAAGGACTTCTCAGGTGTCATTGGAGGTTAATTGTGTTTTGGTGTTATCTTTGAAACAAAACCCTACCATAAACCCTGACAGCATCCCACCCTAAAGCCCATTCCATTTCTACTACACACCTGGACAAACATAAAAATATAGACTGTTGAATGTATTCTACACCTACTTTCTCAAGGTCAGGAAGTCTGGCCTTTCAGGGCAGATTTTTCAAACATTGACATCGACCCTGCTTCATCTCAAATCTTGCTATAGCCTGTCTCAAGCAGACTCTCAAAGGGGGATGTGTTTTAGCCATAATCGTGGCTTGTTCGTGGTTTGTTGTGTTAAATCAGTCATGCCTTCTTGTACGTGACATTCTGATACCTGACTGCAGCACATTACGGGTCCAAGCGTGGAAGTGTTGGGAAATTTCAGCTGAAAAGATAGTCTCTCAGGGTCGGAGCAGGTGCAGATAATGAGTGTGAAATCAGGGCTAGCATTTGATTTGAAATCTGTTCTGGCCTTTGAGGATGGGTATTATTGTACAATGATACCAATGATTTCGCCTTACGAACGTTAAATTCGTGAGAATATAATCTTGGCATATAAACTAGTTTTTGGCGGCCGAACCAAACCACACAGCCCCACGGTGGCTGGCAGACTAGTTTTTGGCAGATGAACACCAATCCACACGGTCAGAAAAGCGCCACGGTGTGTTGGCGGACTAATTTTCCACACCCTCTTCTTTAAAGTGCAGACGTGGTTTGTTATCGAGTGGAGTACTTTAGCTATTATGGGACCGAAAAAGACCCCACCACAGGCAAGTGTTAAGCCGAAGAGGACACAAAAGAAAATTACGGTCGAGCAGAAGGAGATAATCGAAAAACACCAACGAGGTGTGCGTTTGTGTGATTTAGCGTCCCAGTACCAGTATGCTAAGTCGACTATTGCTACGTGAGGCTAAGGGTGTTTCTGTGTTTTCTAAGCAACGTTTTAGTCGTCTTATTGTGTTTCAAGTTGTGAAAAATGGGGCAGGCAATTTTATGGCCCTGGTGTCCGCTAACTTTTATTATTATTATTATTATTATTATTATTATTATTAAGTTGTGTTACATCAAGGCTCATACATCCGTTTCTCAAAGAAAAGTTACTTGAAAACGGCAAACTCCAGCCACGGCTGTGAAATATGCTGTGAAATATGCAGTACTGTTAGCACTGTATGAGCCAAAACGCTACTTACTACTCAAGGTGCCTGGGCTCATTTCGCATGTGCATTTTCACTCTCAAAGTGGCAACTTTCCAGGTACTGTACTGAGGTTGGCCAAAGATTTCCAGGCATGTTCCCCCCCACCCTCAATATATTATCAAGAGCAGATGGGGAAGCGCCGCCAAAGATGTTAATGTTCGTCGGCAGTGAGAACCAATTGGTGTTTATCATGGGGCTTAGGAACACATAAAGGAAATGAATCATACGTTCGCAACATAGGGAAAATGACGCATTGAAACTGACGGTTTCGTCACTGATTGCGTTTGTACGCACGCAGACGTCAGTTTACGTTTCTCGTCCCCCCCTATTCTTTCATTCGCAGTCACTGAGTCTTTCAAACAAACACACACACAGTTTTTCGACACTCTCAACATTATCTTTGCACATCCATCACCCACTGAAGTACTATTACGTAAGAGTACTGAAGAGCCTTGTAAAATTCAAATGCAGGCTTTCTCTAATACGTATTGAATATTCCAAAAGAATGTCTGCTCTCATCAAATTTATATATGCATTGGAATACAGTGATAACGTGGCTTACAGACGATTTAGTTCTCGAACTTTTCGCCTTACGAACATTAAATTCGCGAGAATATAATCTTGGCATACCAACTAGTTTTCGACGGACGAACCAATCCACACGGTTGAACAGCGCCACGATGGCCGGCGGACTAGTTTTCCACACCGCCTTTGAGAGCAGATGTGGTTTGGTATCCAGTGTAGTACTTTTGGTATTATGGGACCGAAAAAAACCCCAGCTAGTGCTAAACCGAAGAGGACACAAAAGAAAATGACGGTCGAGGAGAACAAGGAGATCATCGAAAAACACCAACGGGGTGTGCGTTTTGTGTGACTTAGCGTCCCAGTACCAGTATGCTAAGTCGACCATTGCTACGTGTGGTACAGGAGGTGTCGGTTGTCCTTTAAGGCTTATTTAGTAGAAAATGATGTTTTATGGGGACTTGGGAGTGGATTATTCTTATATTATTATTCTTATATTAATATTATTATTATTATTATTATTATCATTATCATTATATATATATATGTTTTTTTTGGCCCAATATGGCGATATGCAAGACTTTTTATGAGTTTGTATATGTGTGTGTATGTTGTGCATCTTCCAAATGCACGTTTGTGTGTGTGTGTGTGTTCCCTTCAGATGTGTTTTCCACCAGCAGACTGAATGTTTGGGTCATATCCCTGACTTGATTGGCATGATTTACAAAGCAATTATCCGAGCATGCCTTTTCTCCCCCTTCCTGTGTTTTGACGGCTAACGCGTGAGTCACTGATGGAACGGGAGGGAATGTTGTTGAGGACTCGTTTGCAATGAGAGAACAGTAGAGCTGGCTAAATGGGTCTTGGGAATTTGGTTCTTCCATCAGCCATGTCGTGATATTTTTCTGAAGTGAGACAAGAGGGGTGGATTGGGGACACCTCTGAGTTGTTTGGTCTTTTCTGAAGATGCTAAATATTCGTCACGATCTGGTTGGCGACCAACGGGTGGCGCTGTCGGCCCGCCTGCAGCTGCACAGGTGTTGGTTGTTCCAATCAGTGGCAGTTAAAAGGACTCCCGGCACGACCATTCCGTGTCGGGTCATTGTATGCTTGCTTCACCCTGTCAGGTTTGTTTCATCTTGGCATATTTTTACTCATGGTTTTCCTTGATACTTAGTACTTTTCTGTTCGGATGACTTTGATGTTTTAGATTTTGTTCCTGCTGACTTTATTGTAATACAATTTGTCAAATACAACCTGCTGCTCCCTCCTGCCTGATTATTTGGGATCCACCACCACCACCACCTTGCAAACCGTGACACCATTAGTGTGGATCGAGGAAAAGGTTTCTTCATCTGTCATCTGTACTTCTTTGGATTGGATTGGATTTGGCTTTATTAGTCTTGCAGTGGAGAAATTTACATTTCACAGCAGCAAAGTTATGAAAGAAATGAAAGTAGAAAAACAAAATACAGGAGCTTCTGGAAAGATAGCCACTCTAGCGGCGCCGTCTTGAAGTTAAAAGAACAAAAATGGTTCACTCCTCATCCGAAGAGCTTTGTCAGCGAACTAAACTTGTGTCGGTAACTCTGGCCCTATATATATATATCTCGAATGGACAGACCTCTGCTCTGATAGGTCTCTACTCGAAAGTTGGGGGGGGGGGGGCAGTAGACTATTCCCTGAAGCCAATCTGATTACCTCTTTTGTCCTATCAGATTGCTTCTTTGTGTTCTATACTTGGCACTGATGGCCTCATTTGAGTGTCGCCTCATTCATGCAAATTTCCCCATTGTGGGACGAATAAAGGTTTTCTGATTCTGATTAGCATGACTAAGCCTACGTGGTAACAACCTAAGAAGTATGATGTAAGCACGGTCTTAATTAAACCTTAAACCACCGTGGCGATTTAGTTTACAAAAATGGCTTCTTTGACTCCCTTTTCAAAGCATCTGTTTTCTTTCGCTAAGATTTTAACCTCACCGTCATCAAATGAGTGGTTGCTAGCTTTTAGGTGCAGATGTACTGCAGATTGAGGCCCACGAGCATTGTCCCTGCGATGTTGATCAAGTCTGTTTTTGAGCATTTGTTTACTTACCCCAATGTATTGCTCTCTACAATATTCAAGCCAAGGGGTTTGTAAACCGAGGTATCACTGTATATCGGGAGAAGGTTGCAGAGTCTTGAACTAGCACCCAGGAGACCAAGAGGAAGACCAAAGAAGAGGTTAATGGAAGAATGATGTTTAGAATGTTCCACTAACCTACATATGAAACATTTTACATGAACGTGCTCCAGTCGAAAATAACTGATGAATGAATTGTACATAGAAAAACCTGTGTCACATTAACTTTGGATGTCTTATCTCTTATTGTGCCGTTTTGATCATTGTCCCCTTGAACAACACATACAAATGTGCTTGTAATTATTGAAAAATGTCTTCTTTTGTCTTTTTCCCCCAAAACTAGCCGAAAATTTGTGGAATGTGTGGGCTATCCAAGTGTTTTGTATGTCATCACTCCCTTATTTTTTTTCAAACACCCACAATATCCACTTACCCATAAAGTTCACCCCAGAACACTGAACAAAGTAGATCTTACCATGGTGGTGGTATGTGGGTTCTCCCAATGATCCAACTCCCGAATTTATCTGGGACTCTCTGCCCCAGAACATCGTTTGTGCCTATGGATCAAACAGCAGCTCAGAATACTCACCTCTTTTGGAGTCATTGGAGGGTGTACTGGAGAGTTCTGCCACTGGGGACCATGTTCTGCTGGAGGCCACTGGGGACCATGTTCTGCTGGAGTACTTCAATGCTCGCCTGGACAATGAGAGTGACGCCTCAAAGAGCGTGACTGGGACGCCCACTTGATCAGAACTCGAGCAATGGTTTGTTATAGGATTCATGTGCTCATCATGTGGATTGCCCATAACAAACACCAAGTTCAAATATGGGGGGGTCCAAATGTGGACTTAGCATCAAGACTCTTCTTCTTCTTTTCCTTTGGGTTTTTCCGTTCAGGTATCGCCACAGCGAATCAGTGTCCTCCATCTAACCCGTTTTTTTGGCATCCTCTTCTCTCACACCAGCGACCTTCATGTCCTCTTTGACAACATCCATAGACCTCCTCTTAGGTGTTCCTCTTGGTCAACTACCTGGCAGTTCAAGGCTCTGCATCATTCTCTCAATAGTCTTTCTCTCTCCTCTGGACATGTCCAAACCGTCTCAGTATGACTTTCTGTCCAAAGTCTCTAATATGAGTTGTCCCTCTGATGAATTCATTCCTGATCTTATCCAACCTGGTCACTCCCGAAGAGAACCTCAACATCTTGATCTCTGCTACCTCCAGCTCTGCTTCCTGTCTTTTCTTCAGTGGCACCGTCTCCAGCCCTAACATCATGGCTGGTCTCACCACCCTTTTATACACCTGTCCTTTCATCCTAACTGAAAGCATCAGAACTGCAAAAGAGAAACAACACAGACTGGGCCAGACCAAGTGAGGCCAGGGCGCTGTAGGGCCAGACTGTTCTAGAACCTGAAACGGAAAGCGGCTTCAAAAATTGGTCATGTCGGACTCTTGATGTTTCCATGCAGACCATAGATAATGTGAAAAAGGTGAGAATTAAAGGCACTGAAGAGTCGTAGAGAGCTCCAACTATGCTCTACACCACATATTCACTTCAATAAACTCTCAAGCAACTTCATGAAAAAATGATTTTGCAATAAACCAAGTGTTAAGTCTACGAGAACTTCCTTGTTGCTTTGAAGAAGCAAAAATGTAGGCATATACTGAGCTTGAGTTTGTGTCCAAACATTTGAAAGAAGGAGCGAGCAAAGCGTTTTGCACGTGCATGCCTCCCCTGTCCAAATCATCACTCCAACCCACATGCCAGTGTTTAGGAGCTGGGCCCCCTTATCTAAACAGAAGGCTGAGGGGGAACAGGGGGCCCCATGAAGAGTCAAGGACCATGGGAAGTATTCAATCGTGTTGTGACATGCTCACCTCATTGCAAAAACAAAGCCTACAGTTCTCCCTGACCCGCTTTTAGAGTCATATGTGGACATAAAAAAACACAAGGACACCAGCTGAAGCACCAGGTGCCATTCAGGAGGGGCAGGAGAGAACAAAAGAAAAAACTGTTAGCAATTTCCAAACATTGAGGTATGGCCCAGCCGAGGCTGCAACCACACCTTCCTCGGCATATGCTGCGACAGATTCATGATTCGCATTAAAAGGTGGAAAATAAGCTTAGTACCATCGACTTGGACGCATTCACAATCAGTTCTGCAGGTTCTGGAACATAAAATGTCGATGAAACTGTTGCTTTAACCAATCGGATTTCGAGTTGGCAACCCAAGACCTGCTGGAAGGAGCCGAAAGCGTCAGAGTTTTCGCAAACAATGATTGGCCAGTCACATGACTGACTAGTCACTTGCCAATCATAGTATCATTCACCGCTAGGTGATCAGAATCAGAATCAGAATCAGAATCATCTTTATTGCCAAGTATGTAGAACACACAAGGAATTTGTTTCCGGTAGAACACGCTGCACTAGTATCGTTGTCAAAAAAACTGCTAAGTGGCACTACACAGTGATAAGAGCATACTGGCCAGAGCTAACACACGGTATCTGTACCGAACTGCATAAGCAAATATAAGTTGGACTGTTTGGAAGGCAGCAAAAATAGCAAATAATATTGCAATTTTATGTGTTTATTATTAATGCTTCGCTAAATTTTTGGTTCAATCTTCTCTGCAACTTCTGACCCCACACCATGAATCCACATGTTCATAGTAAAAATGTGAAGTTTAATGACAGTATTTCTCAACTTTCTTCAAATCACATGTCATTTCCTGGCTAACGGTTCCCTCTAGTGGAAGTGTAGTAAATTACACCACACTCTTTACAGTCGCAGCTGCGGATCGATTCAGTCATAGCACTACTGAAGGCCCAAGGGTGACATGCACGTGTTATCATTGTCATATAATAGATGCGAAACAATCATCACATCAAATATGTATCTAAAAAAATATCCAAATGACTTCACTGTATATCAAAACTGTCCATGACATCTATTGGTATGAATATAATTCAATGATTTAAAGCATGAACGTCTACGTACACTTTTGGATACCTTTACATATTCGCTCGTAAAAAGTACACCGAAAAGATACAAATCAAATCCTTGACCAGGATCCAGAGGCAAAAGTGCAAACGCACAACACAGCCATCATTTTTTTCCTGTTCATGTGAACGATATTATTTTTAATGATACCGTTTATATCATTTTGGCTGAATGCAATCGCATCATCTAACAGGCGTCTCCATATCTAGAGTCAGCACCATCACCCAAGTGAAGCTGGAGGACTGCCTCGGTTGGTTGACACTCCAAACACCATGGCCCTATTTGGTGCTCCTTTCAAAGATCTGCAAGACCTACACATCCTGATGCAAGACTGTTTTTCACTGCAGTGGTTTTTGGCGTGATGTTGTGATGCAAAATGAGGAAATGGATCACCTCCCTGATCCACGGCCACCAAAGAAGAACATAAAATAAACTGGGATGATTTATTGGTATCATATTATGAAAAATGCGAATATCCAATGACTCATCGTGAGGTTGAACATCACAAACCAAAGTAGGACAGTGGCGGTGGAAAAAACCATGACAGCCATTTAAAGTGTTGTGTGGATGTAACAGGCGTCTCCATATCTAGAGTCAGCACCATCACCCAAGTGAAGCTGGAGGACTGCCTCGATCTGCTGTAGGCCTGTGTTATCGCAGTCTGGAAGAGGGGAGAACATGAGGAAGTTCCAGATCCCCTCTCAAATCATGCCCTTGGAGATCATCATCACTCCATACTGTCATACCATAAATAGACATGGAACCATTCCATGCTTCACGAACACATGCAGTCAACAATGTCCTTAGCTGCCAGATGGTTGGATCCTTGCAGTCGTGGCAATAACTTTACCAATGACTGTGTGTGCAACAGAGCAGAACATCACCCCGAAAAAATCTGGTGTGTCTGATTTTGTGATTCCCGAAACCAGGGATCGGGAACATTTTTGACTAAGAGAGCTGTAAAAGCAAAATATTTAGAAATGTTTTTCAGTGAGAGCCACACATATATACATATAAAGCAGACGTGTAATCCTAATTTAACCCCTAACTCCTAACCCTAACTCTAACCCATAACCCATAACCCTAATGCCTAACCCTAACCTTAACACTAGCCCTAGCCTCTAACCCTTAACGCCTAACCCCTAACCCTAATGCCTAGGCCTAACCCCTTACCCTAACTACTAACTAACCTAACGCTTAACGCTTTACCCTAACCCTCTAACCCTACCCTAGACTTAACCCCTAATGCTAACCCTAATCCCTTACCCTAATGCTTAACGCTTTACCCTAACCCTCTAACCCTACCCGAGACTTGAACCCTAATGCTAACCCTAATCCCTTACCCTAATGCTTAACCCTAACCCTCTAACCCTAGCCTGAACCCCTAATACTAACCCTAACCCTAACCTTAACCTTAACCCTAACCCCTAATGCCTAACCCTGACCCCCCAACCCTAGCCCCCTAACCCCCACATGACAACATGCAAACCCCACACAGGAAGGCCTGAGCTGGGATCGAACCCTGTGCCTATGCAGCGCGAGGCCTATTTTCAGTCGTTACAATCCAAAGATTTACAAACAGAGTGCAGCAATAACCACACGAGTCGAGTCATGTGAATTTTGCAAATGCTTCCATTCCAGGTTTCAGTCTAGATTAAAATAAGTCCAATTATTTGAGTCAAAGCCTCTTCCAAGGACATATTATGACACGCAGCCACTCTCTGCGGCTGAGTATCAGGTATAATTTACATGGCTACTTCGACAAGTCGCAAAGCAATCCACCTTCTGGAATGAGGACACGTAGGAGTGATGGAAAAATAGGTCTCCTTCTCCAAAAAAAGCAGTTTGCCTGCAATCACACCAGCTTTACTGTACTTAGTTCATCCAAATAAAAGGGCAAGTGAGTTGTATTTGACTAATTTGATTCACTGAAGGGTTTTCTCAATTTCAGTGCTTACGAAGAAGGAAAGAAAAGCAGTTGATTTGCCCTTAGATGGAAACTACAAAGTTTATTTTTACCCGACCTGCTTTAATGTCCTATCTCCACTTCACGCAAATATTTGTAGATGCATCTGTGTAGGCTCTCAGTCATACATGACTGGTCCATCGATGAAAAGGTTTCTTCAGCCGTCATCTGCACTGCTTTGAAGGTGTCGGACCTTTTGCTTCTCACCCGAAGAGCTTCGGCAGCGAACTAAAGTTGTTCTGCTAGGTCTGGCCGTATATATATCCCTAATGGACAGAGGTGGCCATGCCAGACCTCTGCTCTGATAGGCTCTAAAGTTGGGGGGAAGCAGTGGTCTACTCCCTGAAGCCAATCTGATTACTTCTTTTGTTCTACCTGAATACCTCTAATGTTCTATGCCTGGCTCTGATTGCCTCATTAGCCCTGGTATGACTGTGATGTCCATGACATCGTCTCATCTACTTCCTTTGGTCTGTCTGATTACCTCTCATGTTCTCTGCCTGGCTCTGATTACCCTCATGGGATTTGTAGGTGCAGACACCAGCCCCACACTGAGACATCATCTTCAATTGCTTAATTTTACGTTCGAGACAGAGTACCCCACATTTCCTTGAATGACCGACTGAACTTTTCCGAAACAATACCAATACTCCAAATATAAACATCAGAGATTGATTAACTCACTCCTATGCAGCCAGAATTACAAATTCTTCAAATATGCTTCTGGTCATTCGAAACATAAGCTCGTGTTTAAAGCAATGGAAAAGGCCACTGTCATTATTTGTGCAACAGATGCCACATACTGCATCAGTTGATCAGAGACTGATGGTATGGGACCTCCTTCAAATTTAATGATACCCACAATTAGCGCATGCTGTAGAAAATTGCACGTTAGCAATTTCCAAAGTGATTTAATTGATTTACATCCTGATTTTAATCAGTACTGGAGGTGTTTGTTGACTAACAAACCAGATGGCAAATCGGTATTGAAAAAAATCAATGCAATGTGTTTGTGGAGACATCTCCATCCATGGCTGGACAAACTGAGGTGTAGATGATATTTTACAAAATTGATGTTTTTCTGTCAAAGTTCAAGTTCTGAAAATGTCATCATCTTTGGCTTGCAAGAGCTCCATTTTACTTATACTTATATACGTTCAACAAAATAATTTACGAGCTGGTTGATCAGTCTCGAGAGGAGCAGAAACATCACGAGGATGACAGCGGTTATCCATCGCTAACGCCGGCTGGTGCTCGACAGCTACGAGCTAACAGCATCTGGATGTTTGTCCGATCGGCGATTGCTCTCTTTCAACACTGGAAACAACTTTCTATCCCATTGTCACAGGCTGAAAGGATGACAGCAGTTATCCAAGCGCCAAATCGCTAACTCCGGGTAGCTTCCTCGTTCGCCTCCGCTGGTGCTCTACTGCTCTGGTCTGTTGGAAATGGCTGCTATGTCCGCTGGGGATTTGTGTAAACTTACACCTTCTTTATGCGTGTTACCGCAATTGGCTGCGACACTACGATTCACCATTGCGTTATTTATGTACTTTTCCTTCTAATTTCGCAATCAACACGGTGTTTTCAGACGAAACAAAGTACCCAAAATGCACTGTGTGTCGCTTTCTCGGTCAGGGGCGTTCTCTCAGTGACGTCACTTCTGGCATCGGCATCAACTCGAAAACAAGACTTCATGAATATTCAGCGCCAGTCTTGAAACGTAAAATATAGCTATATGCGGTGGAATCTTTGTAAAATGCGGTCAGCAGAAGTAATTTGAAGTGATTTTACAAATTATGGACGCAACTTGTCCCGGAGATGTCGGTTGTCCTTAATGCTGCATTTGAAATGGGTCAGATGACATTCGATGGCCCAAATCTAGTCGGTTACCCATTTCACATTCGAGCTCTTCCACTGTCCCTGGTGTACTGCTGCAGCCAAATATTGCTCATCTTTCCAAAATTCTTGTGTCTGTGAATTTTCCACTTGGACTGCAATGAAGAATAATTACAGGCCTTTTCCCCCCTCGTTTTTAACTAGTCGAGGGTGACCTTCTGTCTGTGTCTCATCCATAATTCCAAGGAAACAGACACTGATGTCAGAGACAGGCTCACCTTCCTGCTTAATTTGTAGCTGCTATTGTGAATGACGCATCTTTCGATTTGTGTGTGACTTTAATATTAAAACCGAAGGCTGTGAACCTTAATGGTTTGCCAAAATGTAAAATTTGGATCTTGACTTGATCATTTTATTGTGTTATAGGGTATTGTATTGTAGGCGCTCTGGTCATCGAGTGTAACAGTGGTTGTGACACTCCACTGTGGAGTGGAGTGGCTCAGTGGCTCCTCATCTAAAAAGCTTCGTCAGCGAACATCAGAACATCAGTTCATCAGGACCTGAGAACGTATTCTCATTTTCATGGTTTCTAATGGGAAATACATGTTTGGAAGACAAACTTTCCGCCTTACACTACCTTTCTGGGAACCAATTAAGTTCGTAAGCTGAGGTATCACTGTATTTCGTTTTTGACCTCCATTAAAACATCTCACAAGTAAGGTCAACTGTTCAACAATGTGATAGCAAGATTAAAAAAATACATATATGCAGTAGTTTACATCATGTCAAGGTCATTTCTGGTATGTTTTTGTTGAGACCTTAATTCTTAAATAGAATTTGATCTTTCCTTCATATTTAATATGCTATGAAAGCCCCAATTATAAAATTTCCGAGGTGTCTGTGGTCATAACCGCATGTCTGATGCTTCCAACAAAACAATCTTCTTCTTTGCATTGCGACGACACATTGCTCCACTGCCACATGCTGGCTGTGGCATGGTACATACCAAAAATTTCACTGTGCTTCTCTGGGCATGCGAGAGGGTGAGTGTTAAGGTGAGCTTCTTTTCCTCTCCATCCTCCCATAAGAATGAAAAAAGCAATCTAATGGAAAGCACTGGTTATAAGGCTGAATTGGACCAGAATTTAACATCAGCATGTTAGGTTTTTGTGGTAAAAAATGGCAAGTACAGATCATCTCCATGAACACGTAGTTTGTAGTTTAAACTACAAACAGGACATCACACCATTGCCTCTTCCTTTACATGTTCAGGAGTGCAACTGAGGGAGCATACTGAGGTGGTCTTCTATACCTGTAAGCATCCATCCATCCCTTTTCCAGATCCTCAATAGGGTCGCGGTGCATAGGCTATCTCAGTCGTTTTGGGGCACGAGGCAGGTGACACCCAAAATTGGTTGCCAGCCAATCGCAGGGCACACAGAGACGAACAATGATTCACTCTCACACTCACACCTAGGATCAATTTAGAGTGTTTAATCAGCCTGCCATGCATGTTTTTGGGAGGAAACCGGAGGACCCACAGTAAATCCACGCTGGCTCGGGGAGAACATGCATGTCCACTGAGGGAGGCCGGAGCGGGACTCAAACTTGTGACCCTTGCACTGTGAAGCCGGCGTGCTAACCAATTGTATACCGGGCCGTCCTTCCAAGCAGACATTAACTCACTGCTGATGAGACGCTACACATGAATGACTAAATTCATGAAGTCCAAGCCTGACATAACTTTCAAAATAGGGCCACAGGTTGATACCGACCCCAACACTCCAAGTGGTTGAACACCTCCTTCACCTTTACGTACAGACGATAGGGGCTACCACCCACCAGGAGAAACACAGTGCCGTCACGCAACCTACCGATCTATATCACTACAGACTCAGTACCGATCTGCTTGTTGATCTCCTGTTATATTCTACAGGACTGATGAAAAAGTAGGCAAAGATCCTTGGACTGCTCCACTCTGGAAAGGATCCCTCTTCCATACAATTACCATCACGTCAGATTTAGGTGTGACAAATTAGGTGTGAAACCACTCGACTAGCAGTTCTCAGTCTGAAAGCAGTTTCATCCTAATTTACCTCTTGAGACTTTAGAATTTGACGTGACCACAATAGGCAGAATGAAGGAGAACAAAGTGCAGATTAGATACCATAGTCAGAGAAAGATGGGACTGTTTCAGGAAGGGAAGTTGATGGGATCCTGGCAATGAGACGACGGACAGGGTCTTCAAGAGCGGCATGATCACAGAAAGCTTCTCCGTGGCTCTTTAATTGTATACTGGCACCACTTCAGTTGGGCTGTTATCGGCATAATGGCCTCTGGGGAGAGGACAGACTCAGCCAAGCATACAGTGAAGTGCTTATGAATGAGTGTGCAAAAAGTGAACGCGAACACATACACACATACTTTTTGCAGTTGACTGATCAGGTCCTGTATGGTTGTGCCAAAAACTATATTGAACTTCCTAAATCTTGATCTTTGAAAGTTCTAAAAGGTGAATGTCATGAAACGGACACCTGGACAGAGTCAGAAACGTGAGGCTAACCAAGCAGGTGACAACAAAAGAAGAGGAAGACATCTGATGTAGTTCAGAAAAGCACTCACACAGACATGTGTACACAAAACAGGAAGTGAGTCGATGAAGAAGAATGTAAACTGTTCTGTTATTCCTTATTGAAACGCCCTCACAAGTCCATGATGGACTCAAAGTATATGTACGTGAAATATAAACAAGGGGAACAAGTAAATGAATACATTTGGTGAATTTGGAATCATGAGGTGTTACTAAATGGGAATTTAAATTGTCCGTTTCATCATTTCAAATTGTGAGACATTTTTGCTGACACAAACAAGAGCTGGAATAGTATTTTGACATGATCTGGTACAAGATGCTAAATGTTGATAGCTAACATAAAGCTGTCATATCCATTGACAAAACAAGACTGCACACATCACACGTAAATCCGCTTCAATTCCAAGCCGCAGATGTCCCAACAGCACTGACCTTTCCGCTGAACAAAGCGGGGCTGTGAAAACACCCATGACAGGTGCAAAGAATGCACAATGGCCCCAGAGCTGTTGATCACTCAAATGGCACCGACATTCCTCCCAATCAAAAACAGTGCTGGCATATTCGTGCTGCCAAAAAGGATAAAGCAGATCAGAAAATATATGGATAGTTAGTACAAGTCACACAATTGTTGTTTGACAGTTTTATTCGTATTAGCATGGGGCGTAGAGTCTTGTACTCAAGACTAGGGGTAAGAAAATACTGGGACTTCTAGTGTTGTTAATACATGCTAACTTATTCAGTTCTTAACGCCATTTTTTGATTTACAAAAACCCAACAATATGTCAGACATCTTGGAAATGAACGTCGCAAAAAAAGAGATCTGAAGCGTCTCTTGTTAAAATAGGCAATTCCCTTCACTGTTTACCTAAGCAATGGGCTTCAGCTTTCTTCCAGGATTCTCAGCAGGAGCTGAAATCTGCTCTGACGTTAGCAAGATGCTGTCTTGATGCCACTAGCAAAACGGAATCCCCCTTTGGGTCAACTTGGGAAGAAACAGTGACACAGTACGTAGTGTTGATGTGAAGCTTCGTCATAGTGTTGCTCAGCCTGACTCGGCTCAGCATCCTTCTTCTGATATAGTCACTCTCTCTCCTCTGGACATGTCCAAACCATCTCAGTCTGACTTTATCTCCAAAGCCTCTAATATGAGTTGTCCCTTTGATATCCTCCTTCCTGATCCTATCCAACCTGGTCACTCTCAAAGAAATCTTCAACATCTTCATCTCTGCTACCTCCAGCTCTGCTTCCTGTCTTTTTTTTCAGTGGCACTGTCTCCAGTCCGAACATCATGGCTCGTCTCACCACCGTTTTATACACTTTTCCTTTCATCCTAGCTGAACCCCTTCTATCACACATCTCACCTGACATTTTCCTCCAGCCGTTCCCGCCTGCCTGGACACGCTTCTTCACCTATTTTCCACACTCTCCATTGCTCTGGACAGTTGATCCCAAGTACTTAAAATCATCCACCTTCTTTATCTATTCTCCCTGTAGCATCACTATTGTACTTGGATCCCTCTTATTCACACACATATATTCCGTCCCATCCATGTTATTGGACTCCATGTTTTAATAGTCCGACCTGCAAAGAAATGACTGTCAGGCACGTGCGGTGTGTCATTGCAATCAGTAGTTGTTGTTCTGTGCTTTACCTCCATTTTGAAACTTGGCTCACTCTACTTTCCACTCCTGCAATCTATTTTCATGAAGCCCTTGGCTGCCTCGTGGGAAAAAAGAGCATTTTTCCATGCCAAAATGGACTAATCTGTGTCATCTACGAGCGAGGACAAAGATAAAGCGCTATATTGTTGGCACAGAGGGGAGCTGTCACTGAATGAAGTTGTTTACATTCGTACCGCTGAAGCGCCAATATCTGTGATGCAATAATGTAAATAAGAAAGGCTTTAACTCATTCACTGCCAGACATGTGCAAAAATGTGTCCACTCCAGTGCCAGGGTTTTTGTCATTGTCAGTCGAATTGCAGGACCCATAGAATATTGAGTTTTAGGACGACATAAACATTCAATGCAGTGTAAGAAACCGTAGACTCTCTTCTTTCATCAGAAACAAAGTGCTCATTCCTAAATTATATGGGGCTATAGTTATATGAGCTTGAAATGCGGGCGGCTGTACAAACACAATGCAATACATATTGGTTTATATAGCGCTTGTACAACAGCTGAAGCTGGACCAAAGCGCTAACATGGAAAAAAGGGAAATGCTGCCCCCTCGCGGAAGGGAAATACATCGCCAGAGGTCAGACCAGCGCTTTATCGGCACCTCAACACGAAAAACACATTCGGTGAATGAGTAAATAGTCCCACAATGGGGAAATTTGCATTACCTCTGACAGGCAAAACAGAAGGTGTAAAATGGTGGACCGCAGACGTTCTAGCTCACGTGCGCTAGTTGGGAACATATTCTTAGTATGAAAAGACACATTGGAGCTCTGTGTATTCCCTGAACTGTCCTGTAGCTCCTCTCTCTTGTCAAAGACAAAGTCCTGCGGTCTGTCTACGGTCAAACTAGTTTATCTGACTATTGTGTCTGTAATCTTCTCAACCCAATCCCATCTGCTTTGCCTCGCCGTTAGTATGTCAGCTTTACCACTGAGCAATGGTGAAGTTCACTTGTCATTCTTTTGGCAAATACAATAACCTCGTGTGTGCGTTTGTGTCACTTAGCGTCCCAGTACGCTAAGTCGACCATTGCTACACGTGGCTAAGGGTGTTGATTTGGATTAACAAAAAGCAGCTAGTAGGGGACAGTATGAGTGAGGGTATTATCGCCGAGAAAGTACCACAACTTCACTCGAGATATTATCAAGAGGCAACGACATCAACGACCATCACAAAGGTAAATAAAACGACTTTAGTATACAGTACAGTTTATTTCTTTCATTACGATCCAACAGCATATTTATTAAACATAAACTAAGGTCAATTTCGTGTAGTTTTAACGCTTATTTAATAGAAAATTGTCTTTTATGGGGACCTGAGAACGGATTATACTCATTTTAATGCTTTCTTAGTGGAAATAAATGTTTGGAAGACGAACTTTTCGCTTTACACACACACACATTCTGGGAACCACTTAAGTTCGTAAACTGCGGTATCACTGTATTTTATTTGGTGGTGTGTTCTGGGACTTTTCCTTTGCGTGCCTTAGACCCAATAATGGTTGGGGGAAACTGGCATAAAGTTGACCTTTTTTTGTCTCACTCATTGACAGACCAGTAAAACTTCTCCACCGCACTGCGCTGGCACAATCTGGGTGAGCATGCCGAAACAGTATTTTCTAGGCTGACTGTTTTCCTATCGCCACCAGTCCACCTTAAGAGTTTTATGCCTGCAATCCTCATTTGACGCCTGTTGGTGGCAGTGTTAAACCGTCAAAAACGTTCCATCTCTGACCTCCTCTGCTGAGAGGAGTATCTTGCTTTTAAGGTAGTCCATTCATACTAGGGTCTTTCTGTCAATGTTGAAGACTTCTGTCAACATGCGGCGAATGTCTTGGTGCTTTCAAATACCGACTGTCTGTACAGGTACATGACTTGACACCACCCTCAGTGTGATCATGGACCTCTGTGGCTACTAGCGCCATGACTGGCTGTGTCTTGGTGTAACGTGTGGAGGCTGACACAGGGAAAGCAGCTTAGAGGTCCCGGTAACCCGAGGCGAGTGCCCGGGGCCCTCCCAGGCTGCCACCGACAGGGCTTTATCACCCGCAGGGGATTACGGCGATTTCATCAGACCGCTGCGTGCAGTCCTACACACACCCATGCATGCGCGGTATGTGCACATGGTCACGATACGCGGGGTTATTCCTTATACAAAAGGAAAGATTAGGTACGATAGCACCGTGACATGTGTCTGTAATGATATGTTGAAGGTTGTGTGTGCTCAGTGTCTTTGGATACGACGTGATGTCGCCCCCCAGGCCAATAGTTTACGTATGTGCAAGTGGGCTCAAATAGCAACAGTTGCTAAGGACTTTTTGCAGATGTGAAATGGGTGTCAGCAGACCAGGTGCTGAACTCTTCTTTTTTCTTTGTGTACATCGCTGTCATATCAACATGCAGTGATACCTTGGCTTACAAACTTAATTGGTTTCCAGACAGAGTGTGTAAGGCGAAAAATGTGTATCACAAAAAATAATTTCCCATAAGAAACCATTAAAATGAGAATAATCCGTTCCCAGGTCCCCATAAAACATAATTTTCTAATTTTCCAAGCCTTAAAACTACACAAAATATAGTTTATTTTATGTATAATAAATGTGCTGTGGTATTATAATTAAAGAAATAAACTGTACTGTATAATAAAGTCGTGTCATTTACCTTTGTGATGGTCGTTGATGGCTTGATGGAATGGAGTGGCCGGTTTCCTCAGCATTAAACACTTGATGAGGAACGTAACCTTCTTCTTTCACCATCTTGAGGAAAGATCCCTCGTAGGTGCTTTCTTTGTGATAATTTTATCTAGTTCCTCATCAATTGTGTTCTGTTTAGCTGGGTTGATAGCTTTTTGGATCAAGTGTACAGATGGCTAGTGCGGGTTGTTTGTAGAGCCTGATTGATGGGATATTTTAACCTTGCAGGCTACACTCTGCTTTTGAACTATCAAAGTTGAAACTCTCTCACTGTGGTCTGCCTGTCTATTTAATGTTTAAACCACCTCCCCTCACGGCTGTGTTCTTGACCAATCACTTGGCTTTAACGGAAGACTGGGGGCGGGGAACAGAGGACAAAAACAGTCGGCTGCCATTTTGTTGTTAGAAGAACGGGCTCATTCGCGAACGACATCACTCATTGAGGCAGTTCGGTGTGTATCCCGAAAAAAGTTCGTATGCCAAGGTAAAATGTTCAAAATTTAACGTTCGTAGACCGAAAAGTTCGTAACCCAAGGGGTTCATAAACCGAAGTATCACTGTAATTTACTACTGCATTACTCGGATCATTTGATTTTTTTTTTTGCGTGAAGTTGTAGGTTTCTTTGGTATTTGGCTTTAGTTTCTAGTTTCTGTAACATGTATTTCCTTCATTTCTGTTCAAAGGAAAGACTCACAAGCTTTTTTGGAGGTGCTTCATATGCGCTCTGAGGCATAAAGTGGGAGTGCTGCCAGGAAAGTGCACACACTCTGAATTACACAGCTTTGGATTCTCCCATATTTCCCAAAGTGTTTGCAAGTATTATGCCAAATCCATAACAGTTGCCTGCACATGACTAAATAGAGCCTCGCTAATTTAAACTATGTATTTAATTTGTGGCTGAACAGCTATTAACATTCAGTCTATTTATCATTTCCTTTCAACCTACACTTTGCAAGTCCATTAAAGCAACCATTAGCCGAAACTTTGACACTCGTAGTCCAACAACATAATATACATGTTAAGTCTGGCGATTTGGTCGCGAGACTCCCGATTTTGACCAATATACTCACAATACTCACTTTATAAAGCAACAATGGACACAATACAGACAGTTCATTTAAAGGTTAAACAAATGAAAATGTAAAAAAATTATAGTAATATATATATATATATATATATATATATATATAGACAGTAAAGTCTCGTTATATCGATATTCAAGGGAGTCCAAAAAATAGCGATATAACTGGGACTATCGATATATCCGACCCTGTTTGCATGTAATTTTCTCCGTGCGTGCATAGAAATAGTATCGATATAACCGGGACTATCGATATATCCGATATCGATATAACGAGACTTTACTGTATATATATATATATATATATATATATATTTTTTTTTTTTGGGGGGGGAGTTAGGTAATTTTATATATATATATATATATATATATATATATATATTTTTTGTTTTTTTTTGGGGGGGGAGTTAGGTAATTTTATATATATATATATATATATAATTTATAAGCGACTTTCAAAACTCTCAAGGTCACTTTACAGTTAGTTCAATCAGTTTTTCTGTGGGTGAGCAGCGGCAGCCACATGCGCCAGCGTCCACCCAACCAGGAATAATTCAAATAGATAGAAAGTTAGCTAGATAAATGATAACTAATAGCTATCTTATAGATGGCAAATAATATATATATATACATATTATATATATATATATATATATATATATATATATATATCTCCTAACAAGACAATGGCAGCCGGCTTGTTTTGGTCCTCTATTCCCCGCCCCCAGTCGTCGGTTAAAGCCGCATGATTGGTCAAGAACGCGTCAGTGATTGGTAAAAAAAAAAATCCAGCCAAACGATCGGAATGAACGTCAATTTACCGGGTCCATACGCTACGTTACGACTAGCTAGCCAGCATACTGCACATTAGCTTGCATGCTTGCTTTCTGCTGTCTCTCGCAGATGCTAACGTTAGCATGGGGCTCGTCAAAGTGCCACTGACAGTCGACTGTTTCATCGATGATATCATTTGATTGCAAATTAGAATCACGCAAGAACCTTTTCTCTCCACAAAAAAAGAATCCTTCGGTCCATTCAACCTGAAGTGTATAATATTCGTCATCTTGTTTTACTCGTTCAAAAGGGGGCCTTCACCTATTTCGACATCAACGGCCACCGAAGTCAGTATGATCCAATCAAAATTGAGCTTTCCGCCAACTGCAGCCCAAACAGGAAATGAACAGCAAAAAAAAAGCCTGAATACGTATACGTAGTTTTATCTGCGAGCCAGATGCAATCATCAAAAGAGCCATATATGGCTCATGAGCCATAGGTTCGCCACGCTCACATTATTTGAACACTCCCCGCAGAGTCGCGAGTACAAAAATCCCCCGATTTATGATTTCTGAAACTGAACTCATGACATGTAAAACTGGGTGAGGACCGAAGACTCCTTTGCTTTGCTCACAGACCACTTGAACATCTTCAAATCCTTCTCTTCTCGATTCTCAGTTTACTTAAATTTGATTTATGCCCGCGAGTGGAGCATGTCGAAACTGGCCCCGTCCGTCTCGCTGACAGCTCCGTTTTCTCGCGTCAAATGCTTTGTGACTTTTGGCTGCTGGTTGTTGCCCACATCGAAGATTTCATACGTCAGATACCTGCCGTACGGTTGCCAGAAAAAATAAACCACACAAAAAAAAGTATCTTTCAAGCACTTTGGGTGTTTTTTTTCATGTATACAAATACCACTTGTGTGGGTATTTTGTGAGTTGTGTCGGTTTGCTTATAGGCTTTTTGCATGCCAGCAATAATGTATTTCTGTCCATGTCTGAATTTGGTTATGCATGTGTGGTTTTCACACTCGGGCACGATTGTAATATAAACGGGTGTTCAAACGGCAACTTTTGCTCCGATGTAGCACGAGACTGCCCCCCGCCCCCCGTTGGGTGTTCACTCATCAAGTTATACCGGTGTAGCTTACCAACTTAAACCGGAGCAAATTCAAATTTTTCATTCTAAAGCCTTTTAGAGGTGTGTGTGTGTGTGTGTGTGGTGTTTGTATGACTAGTCTTGTGAGGACCACTAACATTTTATACCAGACGTAGTGAGGATATTTTTGACAAGTGAGGATCTTTTGGCCGGTCATCCCATGTTTTTCATTCTAAAGGCTTGTAGAGGGTCTATATATGTATCTGTTAAAGTTCCAGAAAGGTCCTCACAAATTCACCCCAAATGATTTTTTTTGGTGTGTATTTTCATTTCACTTGGATACACACACTTTTTACTCAATGTGTGTGTTTATGTGTGCGTGCTTGGTTAATGAGAGGAAAAAGTTCATACCACAAAAAGTAAAACACTATTCTAACCAAATTCAATACAGAGGTGAGGACTTTGAATGTACCCATTCAGAAACCTTACTCGTGCTGTTATTTCAGTTTCAAGTCCACTTTTTATTTCTTTGCTTTTAAAGAAGTTGAAGTAGCAAATGGGGTGACATTTAGTGTTCAAATGTAACACTAGGTCTCTGAACTTATCAGCAACGGTGGTCCTCACTCCTTATCTGGAGTTATCCGGACCCCACCAAACCATTGAAACAAGAATTTGTGTGTGTGTGTGTGTGTGTGTGTGTGTGTGTGTGTGTGTGTGTGTGTGTGTGTGTGTGTGTGTGTGTGTGTGTGTGTGTGTGTGAGTTTGTATGGCTATTTTTGTGAGGTCCACTATGATTTTATACTATACGTAGTGAGGACATTTTTGACAAGTGAGGACTTTTTGGTGGGTCCACACAATTTCTTCTTTCTAAAGACCTCTAGAGATGTGTGTGTGTGCGTGTGTTCGTGTGTGTGCATGTGCGCGTGTGTGAGCATGTGTGAGCGTGGGAGAGAGCTGTGTTTCAGTTTGTCTTGCTGAAGAAGAAGTGCAGCCAAAAGATGAAGCTCTAAATTTACCAGTTGATCTACGCTTGAAATCCACAGGGAGTCTTGATTTTCCTTTCAAGTTAGAATGAGAAGCAGAGTCAACCAGGAGAGACCATGAGTAGGAACCACTTGAGGCTTTTTCACTCCAGGACCAGTCAATGAGACTCAAGGTTTTGATTAAGATGCCTCATACCTCCCTGGTTAGGTGTTCGAAGCCTGTCCCACCAGGAGAAGGCCCCGTGTACAAGCCATAACACACTGGAGATACTGTATCTGCCTCCTGGCGAAGATTGAAGCATCTTTAGATCCTGGAAAGATCTGGGCAAGGTGGCTGAGGATATCCTCTCAATCCTAATCTGGAATAAAATGAATGGATAGAATGGATGAATGATCAAATGGATTCCTGTATTCTGAAAACTGCGACTTCAAAATACCAACAGGACAATTCCCATGAAGTGGCCGCCATTAAATTTCAGTGTTATACAAATCGAGTGTCTTTTATTACATTGAGTTGCAATCAATCCCATCTTTAACACATGCTCTCAAGTGGGGCAGAACATCCAGGGATGATCCAACACCAGATGGTTCTGTTAAAGCTGGCCCTTCTGCTTCATAAATAGTTGCCTAAAGGTCCATCTGGAACCTATCAGCCAAATTGGTGATGAACCAAAATGCGACCCTGGGTCACCGAGACGACAACTTCACCTGCATGGTAAAACCTTGCATGTGCCACTCACAATGCCAAAACATTGGAATACACAATAAAAACTAGACAGTGATATTTCATGTTACGAACTTAATTGGTTCCCAGAAAGTGTGTGTCAGGCGAAAAGTGTCTTCCAAACATTAATTTCCCAAAGGAAACCATTAAAAGCAAGAATAATCCGTTTCCAGGTCCCCATAAAACAGAATTTTCTACTAAATAAGCTTTAAAACAACACAACTGTTTAATACTGTTAATATTAATACCGTATAATAAAATCGTTTTATTGACCTTCGTGATGGTCGTTGGTGTAGTTGCCTCTTGTATCCGAGTGAAGTTGCCTTGCTTTCTCGGCGATAATACCCTCACACACTGTCCCCTGCTAGCTGATTTCCGTTCATCCAAATCAACATAAGTTTTTCAACCTCTTCTAATGCAGGAGACCATTGCTTAGACAACACAGAAACACCCGACCATTGCCACACGTCGACTTAGCATACTGGTACTGGGACGCTAAGTCACACAAACGCACACCTCGTTCGTGTTTCTCGATGATCTCCTTCTGCTTGACCGTAATTTTCTTTTGTGTCCTCTTCGCCTGAACGCGAGCCTGTAGTGGGGTCTTTTTCATTCCCAAAAAAAGCAAAAGTATCCACTCGATAGCAAACTACGTATGCCACGTATGAACTCAGGGAAAGGGGTTGTGGAAAAGTAGTCCGGCAGCCACGGTGGCGCTGTTCGGTCGTGTGGTTTGGTGTTCTTCCGCCGAAAACTAGTCCGCCAGCTACTTGTGTGGTTTGGATCGTCCGCCAAAAACTAGTTTGTGTGCCAAGATTATACTCTCGCAAATTTAATGTTCGTAAGGCGAAAAGTTCGTTAGCTAAAGCATTCATAAACCAAGGTATCAGTGTATTCCGCTTCCTAGCCAAAGCCAAGTATGACCTTAATGTGGCTACAGATTCTTCCTGCGGAAAGCAGACCTCTTCAGGACTCTGCTATTAGCGGCTTGTGTGGGGCAGAGTGGCGACATGATAATGATGCACAGACCCGGTAGAGACTACAATACCCCTGCACCGAGAACACAACTAGCTGCAGGCTGCCTTTAATAAATGCGGTCGATTGGAACCACAAATCAGTGGTTTGGATTTATGCTGGCAACAGGAATAATCAATATTTGATGCTGATTAAAAGGGTGACTGTACTCAACCATGGAGATGGATTAAATAAGTACGGTTGATCTGCACAGTCTTTCAGCTTTGGGATGTTACATAACAAGGACATCCTTCTGGCTTTTGGTTCAGATAATTTCAAAGATTTGTTGGAAAAAAAAACTTTTAATTGAACAATGGTGCTGAGTAAATATGCAAACTTTGAACCAGGATGTCACAAGAGCAGGCAGAAATGGAACTGCGCACAATTTGGTTTACAATTCAATAATTCAGAGATATCAGTTTTCCGCAGTGTTGCAGACATTCATAAATTTGATGACCCAACTGCTACGGTGTGCAGCCTTGCCGCATACAGTCAATCATCTTGAATGGCACCCTGAGTGAAACGTGCTGGCCATCAGTACCAGAGATATTTCGTACATTTATATTTTACAGATGTCATAACATTACATAATGACACAAAAAGACTTTGCAAATTGGCTGATTGAAACCCAACCTAAGACCGGGACCTATAAGAACAGGGGTCTGGCACAAGTACCTATCAGAGCACAAGTCTGGCAGGGCCACCTATGTCCATTAGGGATATCGGGCCCGGGTTATTAGCATAACTTTAGTTCCCTGCCGAAGCTCATCGGATGAGGAACGAAAGATCCGACATCAAAGAGGTACAGATGACCGCTGAACAAACCTTTTCTTCGATGGACCACTCCAGCTTACGAACTTAATTGGTTCCCAGAAAGTGTGTTCTAAACATGTATTTCCCATAAGAAACCATTAAAATGAGAATAATCCGTTCCCAGGTCCCCATAAAACATAATTTTCTACTAAATGACTTAAAACTACATTAAAGAAAAACTTATTTTATGTACAATAAATGTGTTATTGTATTGTAATTAAAGAAATAAACTGTACTATATAATAAAGTTGTTGTATTTAACTTTGTGATGGAAGTTGTCAATGGATGGTAGCAATGGTCGACTTGGCGTAATGGTACTGGGACAGCTAAGTCACACAAACGCACACCACATTCGTGTTTTTCGATGATCTGCTTCTGCTCGACCGTAATTTTCTTTTGTGTCCTCTTTGAATAAATAAAAAAAACAGACGGACCGACGGACAACCAAACGACCGACCGAACGAACAAACGGACGGACGACTGAATGGTCATGAAGAGTGGTCCAATGGTTCAACAGTCGTACTGGAGTGGTCCATCGATGAAAAGGTTTTCTTCAGCCGTCTTCTTTGAAGAAGTACAAATGACGGCTGTACAAACCAGTTTTTCAATGGGCAATATGTTCCTTGCAAGACACGCTAGCACAACTGCCAAGGTGACAGGAGTCCTACACTTCAAACTGCCTCGTGGTCCCATTACGACTCTCCTGGTCCAGATTTTCCCAGATTATCCCATACTGTATATACTGTATTCTATCATTGCTTTCATGACACTTTTCTTTTCAAGATCAAATACTGAATCCCCCTTTGAAGTCGCCTCTGGCAAAATGCCAGCACGGCCACAGAGTAGAAAGCCAAACGATGTTATGATCTATCTTGTAAAAGTTTTTGCAACAGTTGAAACCATGGTAGCAACTCAAACAAATGTAGTCTTGACACATAAACCTCTCACAACATCGACCTCACACTCTTCCTCCATTCCTTCCTTCATTTCCCAGCAAACCTTGGAGTTCAGTCACATGCCATTAAGGCTCAAACGTAAACAGATAGGACTCTGTCGTACCAGTCAGCGAACAGCTCCCAACTGCCCTGCAAAGCAACAAGACAAGCTTGCATAATGTCAGTGCAAATTCAGCACAGATTTCTTTTTCAACAAAAAAAAAATACCTAAACGATCATATTAAATCAAACGAATTAACAGCAACTTTGATGCAGCTGATTGATTCAGACGTAGCACTTCTGAAGGCTTTGGTGTATAAACAGAGCGCTTTATAGTGAAGTAAAAATAATCATTGGTTACCACGGTCAGAAATCGACGAGGACGCCTTCACAATCAGTTCTGCAGGCCCTTGAGCATCCAATCTGTCCATCAAACTGCTGCTATAACCAGATTTCGAGTTGTCAACCCAGAAAGGGTACCAGCGCGTTCTTGCAGGCCTGGTTAATGTCAGCGTTTTCGCAAACTATGATTGGCTAGTGTCTAGCTAGCTGGTGACGCATGTGCCTGTCCTGTGAAATTAATATGCCGTCATTGAGAGTAAGTCATCGTTAATAATACAATATGAAGAACTGAGTGTTCACCAGAAGGTCAGCTTGTTCGGGAAGTACGGGAGAAATCTCCCCTTTTGTACAGGAAGCACGGGAGTAGTTTCTCCGACCACATGGGTGAGTCATCGTCAGTGCTAAGTGTGAGTGAAGAAATTGTTTTCTTTTGAATTATAAGTGAAAATATTTGTCATGTTTTATGCATTCAAAATGTCGAAAGTGAAATACCGTGATACCTCAGCTTACAAACTTCCCAGACAGTGCGTGTAAGGTGAAAAGTTCATCTTTCAAACATTTATTTACCAAAAGAAACATTAAGATGAGAATAATCCGTTCCCAGGTCCCCCTAAAACATAAGTTTATACGAAATAAGCCTTAAAACTACACAAAATATACCTTATTTTATGTATAATAAATATTCTATTGTATTGTAATGAAAGAAATAAACTGTACTATATAATAAAGTCGTTTTATTGACCTTTGGTAGTTGCCAATGGAAGGTAGCAATGGACAAGTTAGCGTAATGGTCCTGGGACAGCTAAGTAATACAAATGCACACCTTGTTCGTGTATTTCGATGATCTTCTTCGGCTCGACTGTAATTTCCAATAATTGTTTCAATGATTGTTGATTTGAGCAATTCTGAATTTGAACGGTCCAAAAATCGACTAGCTTCCAAGACTGCAATTTTACCCTAGAAACTGCAATGTTGAGAGTTAACAGAGAGTTAGTTGGATTTACTGCGCATGGGAGTCACTGGAAAAGGTGGTGAGCAGGGTGCAGAAGGTCCAGTAGGATTTAACGTGCCCTTGTTTCATAAACTACCCGTTTGAAATAGAAGTGCTGAGAAAATGAAAATCTCATATATCCCTACATTACAAAAACAACCGATGAAATCTCTCCAGTTTTCTGCCACATTAATTGATGAAATGGAAATCATATATTTTAGTTGGCTTTGTACATGTGGAACTTTCTTTAAATGGATGAACGTTGTTGACAAAAGACCAATCTGCCCACCCCCCCTTCTTTCTCTGCTCTCTCGCATCAGGCCCCTGCAGATCGCACAGCTGTGTGTAGTACAAACACCCCGGGGCTGCTTGGGATGGGTTGCCATGGCAACCAAAATGACAACCAGGTACAGCGTCCTCTTGCTGGCCCACAGGCTTGCAGCGAAATCTGAAAACAATTGCGCCGGCAGCTCCTTATACCATTTTAAACCACTGGTAATTAAGTAGACTTAACTCATTTACTGACAGACGTGGGCAAAAAAAAAAAAGTGTCCACTCCAGTGCCAGGGTTTTTGTCATTGTCACTTGAATTCTAGGACCCACAGAATATTGTGTTTTAGGACTACATAAACATTCAATGCGGCTTAAGAAATGTCAGACTTTCTTCTTTCATCGGAAAAAAAAGAGTTAATTGCTAAATAAATGGGTCTGGAGTTATATGAGCTTGAAATTAGGGCGGCTGTCCAAAATACAATGAAATGCATGCATCTAGGTTTATACTGAAAGCGCTTTAACAACAGCTGAAGCTGGAACAAAGCGCTAACATGGGGAAAAAAAGGAAATACTGCCCCCTTGTGGAAAAGAAAAACATTGCCAGAGTCCACGGCCAGCGCTTTATCGGACCCCAAGAATGAAAAACCAAAACCCGAACAAATTCCTGAATGGCGCTCTACATCATATTTTTAATTCCCGAATAAATTTGTGAATGGCAGTGAATGAGTTAAAGTGGATTTTGCGGGGTCCCTGAGGGGCCTGGTGGGAAAGCTTCTATTCACCTCTTCTAATTCACCCCACAGCCTATCTTGGGAAGTGTTAATATTGTGCCTTGTTTCCTTGGAATTCCTCAAATATGGGAAAGCCCTCCAAGTGCCAACAAAACACTGCCCACCTGGCCACTGCCATAACCCCTGCATCCAGACCACCATTGGAATGACATGCAAGTGCGTCAGCGGGATGGCAGACTCCATGGTGGAATGTTGTCTCAAAGGTAAGGTGCGTTACACCTGGATGGCCTGCGGTGTGGACGGAAAATATTCCATTCCCCACCAAAACATGCACAAATAACAACAACAATAATAATAATAATAATAATAATAATCAGAATCATCTTTATTGCCAAGTATGTAGAACACAAGGAATTTGTTTCCGGTAGAACACGCTGCTAATAATCATAATACATTTAATTGATAAGCGCCTTTCTTCGGGTGAGCATCGGCAGCCACATGCGCCAGTCACTCAAATAGATAGAAAGCTAGCTAGCTAGCTAACAGATAGCTAATAGATAGCAAGCTAGACAGTTAGCTAACTAACACCATATAGCTAATAAATAGATAGCTACATAGCTAGCTCAACACATACCCGTACTGACCCCAGACTTAAAGGTTCATGGCTACTTTATACTAGAATTGTCACCATGAGAGGGGTATGCACCTCTTGTCCACTGTCAGCAGCGATAGGTCTCGACTTGGACTTAGACTTAGACGAGGAAAGTGGTTCTTAATCTTGTTGGATACATCGAACCCCATCAGTTTCATAGCCTAATTTACCGAACCCGTCATTCAATGACTGTGCCCACTAACTGCAGACTAGACTGGACGATCCACCAAACCCCTGAGACTGACTCACCAAACCCCTAGGGTTCGATCGAACCCAGTTTGAGAACCACTGCCCTTGACTCTAGAGAATGTTTTGGTGGGAATCTCTCGAGTCTAGAGTCTCTAGAGTATAGAGATTCTTGAGATTGTGTTTACAGGTTGAACAGGCAGATGTTTGAACTCAGTCACTTACTTGTGTTTCATGTCTTAGCTGGGAAGCAACACACCCAGATGGGAGGCCCCTGACGGGTTTATGAGTTTTCAGAGGAGAACAAGAGGTGATGCGTGGCGACGTAGGAATACGTAGGTGAGATGGTCTCAGGGGTTCGGTGGATCCTCCGCCACCCACCCTTCAGTCCAGTCAGTTTGCAGTCAGTGGGCACAGTCATTGAAAGAAGGGTTCAATGAATGAGCCTATGAGACTGGTGGGGGTCGATGCCTCCAACAAGATTAAGAACCACTGCCCTAGGGTTCGATTGAGCCCAGTTTAAGAACTACTGGACTCTAGGGCTATAGAAAATGGAGAAATGGCTGGAATCACAGGAAGAAGAAAACGCACTGTTGGAAAAGTTGATACATATTTAACCATGCTCAAATATTTGCCTGAATTGTTATTTGATTGGCGATTAATTATTCAATGAAGAATTTCTCAAAAACTGTCTTGAAATAACATCTGTAAAACCGACTTTGGTTTATAATTGCCCAAGACAATCATTGAATGGGGACAGTCTGACCTCTGGTGATTCCAAGAGTTTCTCTCCAGTGCTGCTGAACGTAACTTCACCAAGGTTAACGGCAGAGGTTTGTTTGAGGGCAGGCACGCTCTGTCTCTTCCAGTTTTCTTTCCAAATACTCATCCAAAAACTACAAACTAAACTGCGCTTGAAACAGCTAAATGCAAGTCATTGCGTTCTCATTCTTCGATGAAAAATTGATGGAAGAAGAAAACCACGGGAGATTTAGAATTCTGTTGCCATGTCATATTTTTTTTAAGTCCTGTATTTTCTGCACTATAGGCCGCTTTGGAGTATAAGTCATGATAGTGTCCAATTGTGTCTCAGATTCTTGTTACTCATCCAATTATTTAGAATTTAATCACGGGGTCAAGAAAAGCATTCGTGTTCGATTCAAAGAAAAGACTGACTCTCGGACTAATACTGTAACGTCCGGTGCTTGTGTTGTGCACGTCACGCTGAGGGGCATTACAATACGTATCAGGTATGACTGTCATGGAAGCGTCCTTTCAGCTACACCAAAGAGCTTGGTCCCCGTTCTGAAGAATGTCATCATCTTTGGCTTGGAAGAGCTCCATTTTACTTATATACGTTCAACAAAATCATTTACAAGCTGGATGATCAGCCTCAAGAGGAATCTTTGTAAAATGCGCTCAGTACAAGTCATTTGGAGTGCTTTTACAAATTATGGACGCAACTTGTCTGGAATTGTCTGTTGTCCTTTAAGGTTGATAAATTGGTGACTGCTTGTCAGATTATTGTTTGTTGTTGCTTTTGCTCAAATGTTTTATGGGGACAGGGGAATAAATTCTTCTCATTTTAATGGTTTCATATGGGAAATTAATGTTTGGAATACACACTGTTTGACTTACACACACTTTCTGGGAACCAATTAAATTCGTAAGGCAAGGTATCACTGTATAATCTTTTTTCAAAATCATTGAAGACTGACCTGAGCAGGGTCATGAGTACAAGCCCAAAATGATGCCCAAAAAATACATTTGTCCGCCGCAAAGGACTATCTGCGATTCAACTGAAAACGTTTTAACTGAACTGTTTCTCAGTCCAGGATGACATTTTAGGTCAATCCACAAACAGTGGAAGGCATACCCACATTTCATAACCTCCTTCTTAGTTCTTCGAGGTGGCTGGATCGTGAGCCTGAGGGTGTAATAAGAGGGTTGAGGGTGGGGGGTGGCTGGCAGTGATAACTTTATTACTGAGAACAAACAACAAGATCAAGCTGTGCCTGAAGAATACAACTGTGCAGTCGCTGTTGCGTAAAAGAAGCGACCCTTTCCAGAAAAATGCCTGAAATACTAACACATTGGAGAAATAACAGCCGGATAAATTGAAACACACACGCACATGCGCACACACACCTCCAGAAGCCTTTAGAATGAAAAACTTCCTCATTCGTCAAAAATGTCCTCACTGGTATATAATCTCGGTTGTCCTCACAAGTACAGCCGTACAAACACAGACACACACACACACACACGCACACGCACACGCACACACACACACACACACACACACACACACACACACACACACACACACACACACACACACACACACACACCTCTAGAAGCCTTTAGAATGAAAAACTTGTGAGGACTGAACAAAAAGTCCATACTTTACAGTCAAAACTGTCCTCACTGCGTATGGTATAAAACCATTGTGGACCTCACAAAAATAGCCATACACACACACACACACACACACACACACACACACACACACACACACACACACACACACACACACACACACACACACACACACACACACACACACCTCTAGAAGTTTTTAGAATGAAAAACTTGTGAGGACGGAACTAACAGTCCTCATTCGTCAACAATGTCCTCACTACATCTGGTATATAATCTAGGTTGTCCTCACAAGTACAGCTGTACAAACACACACACACACACACACACACACACACACACACACACACACACACACACACACACACACACACACACACACACACACACACACACACACACACACACACACACACACACACACACACACACACACACACACCTCTAGAAGCCTTAAGAATGAAAAACTTGTGAGGACCGAACAAAAAGTCCTTACTTGTCAAAACTGTCCTCACTACGTATGGTATAAAATCACAGTGGACCTCACTGGGAAGGATGAAAAAAAGTTCTATTGCTTTATGCCATTTGCAAAAGTAAGGGGAAAGTTTTACTCACACAGAATAAATATAACGTATTATAGGCCCAAGATATTGGCAAAATAATTTTGTCATGTAATTTTTCATGCCTGGAAGTCAAAACAGACACAACAATCATCTTCGCATCAGTACATCACACAACGTGTGGGCAAACTGCAGCTGACTGCAATTATACACATGGCCAGCAGATGCTTTTGCGCGCTCAAGAAGCATTAAGAAATGAAACCTTACTTGAACCAAAAGGCTAAAATGGCTCCTGTGGCTTCATCTGCGCATCACAAAATGATTTTGTCTTTTGATGCTGTAACACAACTTGTTGTTGTGTAAGAAAGCCGGAGCCTAAACACATTCATTCCCATGGCGACATATTCTTCGGCTTCCCTTTCGTCTTCGAGTGTAATTTGATGGGTGGCAAATATTTCTGGTGCACGACCACCGCCTTTTAAAGTGGGCTAAAAGCAATGGCGGGCCGTGTATGTCACTCCTAGGCCTTCAGTCACGCTATGTCTGAATCAATCCACAGCTACCACTGTAAAAAAAAAAAAGAGTCTCTTCCTACTCAGGAAACTGAGGTCTTTTGGGGTTCGGGGGTCACTCCTTAAGACCTTCTTTGACTCTGTGGTCGCTTCAGCCATCCAGGATGGAATTGTCTGCTGGTCAGGCAGCATCACCATCCGGGACAGAAAAAGACTGGAGTGCCTGGTCAAGAGGGCCAGTTCTGTCCTGGGCTGTTCCCTGAACTCTGTGGAGCGGGTGAGAAACAGAACACTTGACACTTGATGCAAAAAGCTACGAATTATTCTCATTTTAATGGTTTCCTATGGGAAATTACTTTTTGGGATACACACTTTTCGCCTTACACACTTTATCTGGGAACCAATTAAGTTCGTAAGCCAAGGTATCAGTGTAATTTTGTTTTTATCTTTTGACCCTCGCCGTCCAACTTCTTTTTGCTGCTGTAAATCGCAAATGTTCCCATTGTGGGATTATTAAAAGCTTTCTGATTCTGAGTGATCGAAACCATGACAACTGCCGAGATGTACTATCTGTATCGTGTGAACCCTGGGCTGAAACAAAGTTTCCCATAACAATAAAACCACCAGAACATCCAGTTAGAAAGTACAGCACATCAAGTCTTGGGTTTCTCTTCGTCGTCAGCTGGCTTGCGTCATATGCCTGATCTGAAACAGCAGGACGCTCAACAAGATAGTGGCACAACAGTGAGCCAAGGTATGCACATACGGGTATAATGGTTTAAAGGTGCTGGGCTCTTATTGCCAAAGTGAGCAAATGATACGTCCCACCAAAGCCCACTGCCGGATGGTCGATGGTTACAGTCAGTCAAGATGGAGTTGTTTCAAATTAACTTGTCTTACTGTTGAGTCATCCCAGTGACGTACATTTTATGTAATATGATCTGTTGTTATAAGTAGTCTGGCCTTCTTGGTCGGTGGTATCCACTAAATCAAAGCATATGTGAGCAATATAATAAAGTAGGGAATTTAATACTTGCTTTTATTGGAAAGGGGAGGGAGGGTTGTTGAGCAGATAGACAATGGTTAGGCAGGACAGTGGCAGTTTTGATGGGTGGCCTTGAAATCCTTACATATGTGTCAAAAACTGAAATTTTGATATTGAACTGATGTGATTAGAACCCATAACCAATGCATTAGAAGGAGCAGAGCTATGGCATATTAACCTGTTTCTACTAGAACAGTGGTTCTAAAACTGGGTTGGATCGAACCCCAAGGGTTCAGTGATTCGGTTTCAGGGGTTCGGTGGATCCTCTGCCGCAGATCTCGATGTTTTAGCCTGCCTGGATTATTTATCATTGGGGCAGTAAAACTTGAAACCAACTGACAGTCTCTGCCTTCATTTGTTTTCAAGACTGAAGGTGTGCCAATAGCGCTTGAGATTTGGGATTCAACCTTTCATGTTACAACAGAAGAAAAACCCTAGATCAGTGGTCCTTAAACTGAGTTGGTCCGAACCCTAGGGGTTCGGTGAGTCAGTCTCAGGGGTTTGGTGGATCCTCTCCCGTAGATTTTGATGTTTTAGCCTGCCTGGATTATTTATCATTGGGGCAGTAAAACTTGAAACCAACTGACAGTCTCTGCCTTCATTTGTTTTCAAGACTGAAGGTGTTCCCAATAGCGCTTCAGATTTGGGATTCAACCCTTCATGTTACAGAACAAAAACCCTAACATTCAGTGGTTCTTAAACTGGGTTGGATCGAACCCTAGGAGGTCGGTGAGTCGGTCTCAGGGGTTTGGTGGATCCTCTCCCGTAGATTTTGATGTTTTAGCCTGCCTGGATTATTATTAATTGGGGCAGTAAAACTTGAAACCAACTGACAGTCTCTGCCTTCATTTGTTTTCAAGACTGAAGGTGTTTCCAATAGCGCTTCAGATTTGGGATTCAACCTTTCATGTTACAGAACAAAAACCCTAGCATTCAGTGGTTCTTAAACTGGGTTGGATCGAACCCTAGGAGGTCGGTGAGTCGGTCTCGGGGGTTCGGTGGATTGTCCGCCACAGAGGTCCACCCCTCAGCCCAGTCAGTTTTCAGTTAGTGGGCACAGTCATTGAAAAAAGGGTTCGATGAATGAGCATAAGACACCGGTGGGGTTTGGTAGCCCCAACATGATTAAGAACCACTGTACTAGAAGTTCCAAAGGGTCATTTTTAAGATGCGGTCGAGATTGGCAGCAAGAACTGCGATGATGTCCGGATCGACTTTCCAGTCGTGGAGAAGGCAGCATGGCGCCATGTTCAAAGTGCTCACTTGTTGGTGTGGAATGTTTGACTAGCAAGGTGAGTTTCTTTAATGTGTGTGTGTTTGCGTGTGTGTGTTGGAGAAAAAAATGGTTAGTGCAGTCCAAGTGGTCGAGTTGGTGCCAGACACCATGATCATGCTACCAGGTGCATCGAGTGGTTGGATCAAACATGGTTGGAGATTTAGATGGCATATCCAGTGTTCTGGATAGCTGTGAAGTTAGCTCTGAAGTTGGTAACCCAAAACAAGATGGTGTTTAGAGCTGGTACAGGATAGTGTCTACCAAGCTTGATGTTCAAACAACGCTCATCGTTTGTTTAGATCAGACGTGCTCATTACGTCGATCGTGAGCCACTGGTAGCTCACTTGCGGTAGGTCGCTTTCGCCAGCTCAATTCTGGCAGCCCACTTCCGACATATGACTTTCGGTAACTCACTTCTCGGTTGGAAAAATGCATGCAATGCAAAATCTAATTTACAGCATCTCTGTCCTAACATTTTTCAACATACTGTACCCACAAAAATGTCCATATGTACCATGTCGTAACTTGAATGGTCTTAAGTTGGGGAGCGTCTGTACATGGGATAGGAGATGTGAGACAATCTCTTTTCGTCAGTGGATGCTACAGCTTCCTGTTTGCTTTCAACATTTAGCTTGGAGTAAACGTGCGCGTTCCACCATGACGTCCCGGATCCACTGGTGAAAAGGAGGCTTTGATCCTCTCCTCTTTCATTGAGAACTGCTTCATACAACAAATAGGGTGCAGAAAGTGCTTGAGATTGAATGACTGTGTCTTTTCTGTTATGTAACATTATTTGTTACTTAGTCTTTTGTTTTTGTTTTTTACTTCAAGATGGCGCCGCGAGAGTGGCTGCTTTTCCACCAGCGCCTGTATTTTGTTTTTCTACTTCTTTCTTTCCTTTTCATCATTTTGATGCTGTGAAATGTCAATTTTACCAATGTGAGACTAATAAAAGGCGAAGCTACTCCAATCCAGTTTTGATTGGAGGCTAATATTGCTAATATAGATGCACACAGTATGTACGGTTTTCATAAGACGTTTATTTTGTTGTTGTTGCTGCATGTTTGGCTTTGGTTCTAGCATTTTGTCTACAAAGTATATATATATATATATATATACAGTAAAGTCTCGTTATATCGATATTCAAGGGAGTCGGAAAAAATATCGATATAACCGGGACTATCGATATATCCAATATCGATATAACGAGACTTTACTGTATATATATATATATATATATATATATATATATATATATATATATATATATATATATATAAGTCTACAAAGGAGGTCAGCACGTTTATGTTCGAGGAGCATATTTCATGTCGTCGCACTTGTTAAGAGACCATTTCATGGTTCACAAATAACCACATATGATATTCTCACCTCTGTGGTCACATTCATGAACAGAAGCTCATGTTGGAAGACGGCTTGTACAAATATGTATCTGAACCCTGCAAAACCAAGTACAAGCGATTTCGTCGACGTCCCGCGGAACAGAAACACAGCGGCCTGTTCAATTGGTTGGACGCGTTCTATTTTAACTTACTCGTCGGTTGTTTGAGGGGTGCCAACTTTCACACTTTGTCACGAGAATCGTCAACATTGCTCCAAAAGAATACAAGAAGCTGCATTGTTGTGTGTATGTGTTCGTGAGTGAGGCGGAGTCATTGGTAAATTCTGGGAAGGGGTGCCTCGGAAAGGTCAGACTCTATGTGTATATATATATATATATACAGTGAGACCTCAACTTACAAACACCTTATCTTACAAACTTTTCGTCTTACAAACGTCAAATTTATGAAAATTAAACCTTATAATAAGCACTATTTTCATAATACACACTCACCACGGCTGGCGAAGTGATCTTCGGCGGAAGCACACGACCGAACAGCACCAGAGGTTAAGTTACCAACAGTCCTTATGGAAGGTGACTCTCCTTCCATAAGCCATCAACGACCATCAAAAAGGTAAATGAAACTTTATTGTACAGTGCAGTGTATTTCTTTCATTACAATACAACAACACATTTATTATACATAGAATAAGGTATGTTGTGTGTAGTTTTAAGGCTTATTTAGTTGAAAAGTATATTTTATGGAAACCCGGGGACGGATTATTCCCATTTTAATGGTTTCCTATGGGAATTTTGTTTTTGAGATACACACTTTTCGCCTTACACACTCTGTCTGGGAACCAATTAAGTTCGTAAGTTGAAGTCTCACTGTGTATATATATATATATATTATATATATATATATCTAGCTGGCGGGCTAGATATGTAGCTGGCTAGATAGATAGCTAATAACTAGCTATCTATTGGCTAGCTAGCCAGCTTTCTATCTATTTGAGTTACTTCCGTGTTGAGTGAACGCGGGCATGTGTGGTTGCCGCTGCTCACCCACAGAAAAAGTGATCCTGTGACTGTAAAGTGACCTTGAGAGTTTTGAAAGGCGTTTTGTCGTCTGCAAATTAGGTAATTTCCTGTTAACATCATCAAATTAGAACGCTTATGGTTAACACGCTGCTGCTGCTACTTAGCCATTAGTGCTGAAAACACCTCTCAGCGGCAAATGTTAACAGACATAAATATATGTTTATTTATTATTTTTTTCATTCATTAAATTGTCTTTCAAGTTCTTTTGTAACCAATCGGAATTTGAGTTGTCCTGCTCGAACACGCTGGCAACGTCAGACTTTTAGCAAATTATGATTGGCTAGTTACTCACCAATCATAGTCTCGTGAGTGATAAGCGCATACTAGCCAGAGCTAGCACACTGTATCTACAACCCAAAAGAGGTACCGGTTGTGCGACTTTGTTATTGATGTTGTGTTTTTGGGGGGGGGCAGGGAACTCCTTTTAATCGCCGGAAATGAAAGATGAAGAAGAAAGAGAAAAGGTGACACGTTGGACAGGATTTGTTTCTGTGATCACAGGGGCTCCGCGGCCCAAAAAAAAAAAAAACAAAAAAAAACACCTCCCATCAATGGCCCCTGTGTGCGCGCGTCTGCGACTGATAATAAGACGGTCTCCTCTTTGTTTCCTCTCATGCCCCCCCCCCCCCCCCCCCTTGTTGCTGTTCTTCCTTCCCTTCTCGATGTGATGCTTTTGACGACTCACCTCAGATGAAAGAGGGAAAAGAGTACAGGAAGTGAAAAAAAGCAGAGCTAAATGATAAGGGGGAAACAATGAGGTCTTTGATAGCAGCCCAAGTGTGCTTCCATCTGTGTGTGTGTGTGTGTGTGTGTGTGTGTGTGTGTGTGTGTGTGTGTGTGTGTGTGTGTGTGTGTGTGTGTGTGTGTGTGTGTGTGTGTGTGTGTGTGTGTGTGTGTGTGTGTGTGTGTGTGTGTTACATTTTGTGGAGAAGGTACCAAAAAGTTTTGCCTAAAAGTAGCCTAAAAAGTTTTGACCTCGCTCATATTTATATATATTTTTTAATTAAAACAAAAATGTATGTATATTTATTTAATCAGAAATACAGGACCAGTTAGGACAGCAGAAAAAAATCATTGGCACCGACCTACCCACTCTCGAGGACTTGCACACTGCAAGAATCCAAACTAGGGTGCGGAAAAATCATACTGGACCCTCCGCACCCTGCCCACCACCTTTTCCAGCTACTTCCCTCAGGCAGGCGCTACCGATCCATGCGCACCAAATCCAGCAGACATTTAAACAGCTTCTTCCCCCAAGCCATTAACTCTTTGAACAGTAGCCCAAATGGAATTGTATAGTGCCTCTTTGCAATTTTTTGATGATGATACTAGTGCAGCGTGTTCGACCGGAAACAAATTCCTTGTGTGTTCTACATACTTGGCAATAAAGATGATTCTGATTCTGATACAGTGATACCTTGGCTTATGAACTTAATTGGTGTGCAGACAGAGTGTGTAAGGTGAAAAGTGTGTATCCCAAAAATTAATTTCCCATAGGAAACCATTCAAATGAGAATAATCCAGTAATCAAGTTTGGAAACCGCTAAATCACGCTTCACTTCGCTTACTGTGTTATTGTGGAGTTCATGTTAATTTTGAAGACTTTAGAGATGTCAAGCGATGTTTAGAGTCAAACAAGACCTCTCCTGCACAGGAATTCAAGTCGACTTGCTCTATTTTTTTAAATAGTGGAGTCACCAGTGCCCTCTGGCGTTTGGTTGGTTGCTACACTTGATCAATCTGCAGTACCAAAACTGACCGTTGGGGGGTAGGCAAAGCTTTGAAATGCACCCCGTGAACGATGATGACAGTTTGGGATTTTTCACGGCAGGTGGTGCCATGACACACTTTTTTTTGTTTCCTAACTGACATCAGAGAAACGTTTTATAGCATCTAAAATACCCAAAACACGCAGGCTGATATTTTTAGTCAAACGCAAAACACAAATAAAAATGAGTTAAAGTGTCCCAAAACTACTTCAAAATGGCCACGGAAATGGCGAGTTTCAAAAGGTCCCGCCCCCTTGTTCGTGACGTCACGCCAGGACGTCTTTGCATTACTCTAGAATCAAAACAATGGCTTCAGATTGGGAGAAGATGCTTTCTTGTTAATCATCCAGTTATGAATATGAATCAAATAGTTTTGAAGAGGAAAGCATACATGTTTGCAACTCTCTCTCGACTCTTGGTAGTCGAGTCAGGCAAACAGAGAAAGTGGCTTTTTATCTCGGCTCTGAGGCAACACTTTGGACTTCCAGTGAGCATTGATTCATTGGTTAGGTTCCCAGACAAAGTGTGTATCCCAAAAATTTATTTCCCATAGGAAACCATTAAAATGAGAATAATCCGTTCCCAGGTCCCTATAAAACAATGTTCTACTTTCTAATTTTCTAAGCCTTATAACTACAGAAAATGTACCTTCACTGTATCACTGTAATTTTTTGTTGTTGTAGGCACCATAGACTAGATTTGTCCTTGAAATAACTTCATAGCAAATGTGTTTGCTGTATTTTTGTTCAAAATGTACTATGCACATGTACTCTTAATACACGTGATCTTTTTTAACATGAAAGATTAAATACGACAGTCCATGTGGCCATTTTTCAAGAAGCACGTGCATGCCAGCCACAATTGCGTAACCGATGCTTGTGCGAGAACTGCGGCAAGTCAGAAATGGAATATTCCACAGTTTGGGGGTTCCCGATTTAAAAATCCTGTTTGGAAAGAGGAAACATGGTGGCTTGATGCTGGATGCTTATAAATGGATTTTTCCTTGTGCGAATTAGGAGATCATGAATGACAGCTCCTGTATGTTACCGGCAAGGATTCCCAAATTCGACTTGCTTTATTTTAAGGATTGTTGCCATGACAGGGCGGAAAAAGATGACATTGTATTGTCAACTCATACATTTTTGGTGAACCTGCAGCATTCCAGGAAAATAGAGGAATAGGATATGATACATCTCATGATTAATAGGGGAAAAAACTGTCTTTGAATTTTGGCACAGCTTCCAAACACAACAAGCTTATCCTCCATCACAAACACACAAAAGCAACCGTTTATTTTGTGCAAAACACCTTGGCATACGAAACCTGCCTATGAGAATGCCAACTAACACACCTTTGTATTCACCAGACCTTATTCTCAGACATAAACACCACCAACACATGCGTACACACATTCCTGTTTCAATATTTTTGTGAGGTCTGGCTAACTCCAGGTAAACACACACACACACACACACACACACACACACACACACACACACACACACACACACACACACACACACACACACACACACACACACACACACACACACACACACACACACACACACACACACACACACACACACACACACACACACACACACACACACACACACACTTTCCTACACTAGGAGGTCAAACTAAGAGTCCCAATTTGAAAATCGTACCTGGAAATAGTTGACTTCCCACCCCGCCATTTTCTCTCCACTCTGGGCCAGTACACTCGTCATTTTTTATTTAACTTATTTGCGTGTGAGTCACAGCTCAGAGCTCCTGTTAAATACTTCAAAGTAGCTTTGCTGTCCAGAGTCCCTATGCTGCTCTGACATCATTGAACAACTGGGGACTATCCCAGCTCTGTTTGGTCGGTAGGGTGGGGGGCATCCTGAACTAGTAGCCAGCCTATCGCAGGGCACACAGAGATGAAAAAACATCCGCGCACATACTCACACCTTGGGACAATTTCGAGTGTTCAATCAGCCTCCCATGATTGTTTTTGAAATGGCAATGGAGGCAACCAGAGACCTGGAGAAAACATGTAAACTCCACACAGAAAGCCCGCAGCTAGACTTGAAACCTTAAACTGCGCAGTGTTAAGGTTGACACGCTAATCACTGGACCACAGTGCCGGCCAATGTTTATGGAGTATATGGAGGTAGGTAGGTCGATCGTTAGACAGATAGTTAGATAGGTCGGTTGGTAGATAGATAGATCGGTCGATCGTGTCAGTCGGTGGGTAGATAGATCGGTGGGTCAGTTGGTAGATTGGTCGGTTGCACTTTCCCAGACATGTCTCTGCCTGAATCCCTGGCTCCCCTCTCAACCAAAATCGCCATGACAACACCAAAATGAAACATACCATAGGGGTCTTGTTCAACGGAGTACCTGGCTCGGTGTGGTTGAACGTACCTCAAGATCTTTTGGAAACTGCAGAGGGCCAATGGAGTTGCATTAGCACATTAGCATGGGTAGCAATTGTGGCTAGCTTGGAATAGGTCAGATCCAACTGTGTTCCCAGGTCACTCACAACAGGTCAGACGATCCAAAGGGCCTCCGTGATCTCCAGAAAAGACGACTCATGGTGAAACAGTAAGGGTTACAAATCAGTATAGTTTAGTAAGCATGATCGAATTCACAATAAAGAATCAGAATCAGAATCAGAATCATCTTTATTGTGAAGTATGTAGCTTTTCTTCCATTTGATTGCAATTAGGCCAGACACACGTTCCATCGTGAAAACATATTGCTTTAATTTTTTTGGAAATGACGCTGTTAAACAAAAATGGGCGGGATGGGGCACAGACTCTTCCACTCTCCAAAATTTTTGTAATCGTGGTGGGGAGTCTTTGAATTATCAATCACAGAGAACCACAGATGAAGAACTATATCAACGTTTTTTTTCGTTATCATTGTTGTTTTTAATGGTTTGGACTATACACTCAGTAAGATTTCATGGACAAAATCTAATTAACATTAGTCTGCCAAGATGAAACAAACTTGACAGGGTGCAGAAAACACATGCACAGCATATAACGCATTGCACAATGCAATGACCCGACGCCGAATGGTCATGCCGGGAGTCCTTTTGACTGCCACTGATTGGAACGACCAGAGCCTGCGCGGCTGCAGGCAGGGCCGACAGTGCTACCCGTTGGTCGCCAATCAGAACGTGGCAGTCTGCCACTGATCGGGACGACCAGCACCTGTGCATGTACAGGCGGGGCCGACAGCGCCACCCGTTGGTCGCCAACCAGATCATGACAACGGGGACCTGGGAACGGATTATTGTCATTTTTAATGGTTTCCTATGGGAAATGTTTGGAAGACACATATTTCGCCTTACACACACTTTTACTATACTTTTACTTACACTTTACGTTTGCAATGATGATGGCGACTACTGCCCACCCCCTCCCCCCCTTTGACAGTTGGCACTTTGTCAGCCCTACTTTACAGTATATGACCCCTCCTCATGCATGAATGATGTATAACAAACATAATCACCCGAATGTAAACACTGGATCGACTGATTGCTCTCGGGTCAGCGCCATGACCATAAGTACAATTCTGGGAAAATTCCCCTCCTGCCCCCAGTACCCCTCCGTCCCTCCACCATCCCCTTAATTGCCTTGTTTACTTTCACAGATTGACTTGAAGTGGCACTGTGACAAAATGTTTTCCCACAAAGTTAGCTTGGGATGATGCATACATTTATTTGGGCACGCGGATGACGCTACACCGCGACTGCGCGTGTAATAACGTCATCGGAAGTATGTGCAATACTATTTAATCTCCTCCAGAATTGATATGATATTCCTAAATATATCAGAGAATGAGATTCTCGGGCCCTGCCCGTCAATCATCAACTCCTCACTTTAGCCACGACAGAGAATAAACACAAGATGACAAAAAATGGGAACGAGAATAATAGATAGCTGTCTAGCTGACTGGCTGTTCGCTGGCTAGCTGTTGACTATTAGCTATTTATCCATGTGCATTGTGATGTACAGGTATTGTCAGCCAAAATCATGGTCAAAATGATTGGAATATTTGACCTATTTTATGTTCCAAAGCAGCATATGTGCAGGCTTTGAAAATGTCAAGGGGCCCGAATGAGTTCTTTCAACACCCATGTGTTAGCAGTTAGCATTGAAAGTATATCAGTATATGGTATATTACCACTTCAAAAAGCTTATAAGCACACAGACAGGATTTATAAGAAAAAAAACCTAATTGGTGTGGTCTTGGATGCATTTGGTTGAATGACAAGCCTCCTGATTTCCTATTTGGCCAACGAGAAGCGTTTTATTTTGACGATAACACATCACACGCAAGCTGTGCTCGAAAAACATCTGTGCGATGAAGCATGAGGCAATGAGCAAACGAGAACCAGGTCGATGACACATTTCTGCTCTGTTTCGTGTGCTTTCAAAGCCCTGATTGGCCATTTGTCATTTGTTTTGGTTCGAGTACATACAAAATAAATATGGTGTAGTATTTTCCATCTTATAGACTGAGGTGGTACACACAACACACTGCCAGATGATTGCATGTAGTGAAGTTTTGGTAAACAGGAGAAATGCCTTCACGTGCACATTTATCTCAGCTAATGAGAAACACATGGCTACTATAGCTTAGTAATGGAAACAGTTTGTGTGTGTGTGTGTGTGTGTGTGTGTGTGTGTGTGTGTGTGTGTGTGTGTGTGTGTGTGTGTGTGTGTGTGTGTGTGTGTGTGTGTGTGTGTGTGTGTGGATACAAGAATGCGTGTCACTTGGTGAATTTGATTGAAATAATGCCACAAATGTGTTTGCTTGACAGTCATGTGACCTCATCATGCTGGCTAAGCTAAAAAAATGCAAACATCAACCTATTAAATGTGCCTTTAGTTGTAGTTCAACTCAGAGTCACGCAGAGCTCGTCTGGCCTCCGTCTGTCATTGCGTCCTTGCAGCTTGGGGCTGTCGGGTTTGCTCAAAACGGCCCCCACGTTCACATTCCACAGTCTGCACAAGCTCACAAACACTAACGCGCACTGGGTCAGTAGGACAATGCAGTATGTTTGTCTGGACGCCAGTTTCCTGAGCGTCTCTTTTAAGTAGCATGTCTCTCCGTCTCTCAATGTTTGGATGACATATGGATGGTTGGTCGAGAGACAGATAGTCCGAGCGACAGACAGACCGAGCGACAGACAGACCGAGAGACAGACAGCCCCCTTGTTCGTGACGTCACGCCAGGACGTCTTACCTTGCTCTAGAATCAAAACAATGGCTTCAGATTCAGTGAAGATGCTTTCTTGTTACTCATCCAGTTATGAATATGATTCAAATAGTTCTGAAGAGGAAAGCATAAATGTTTGGAATCGATTAAAGAAGTCCTTCCGGATCAATTCGAGCAGTCAGGACTCCAATGTAGCATCCCAGAAAATGCACAAGATGGCGCCCAAGTTCCGTTGGAAATGGGCTGATTTGTCTGCTGGAAATATATGTCAACTAGTATCAAATAGTAGTCTTGGTTCAACACACAATGATTCACCATCGCGTTATTTACGTGTTTTCTTTCTAATTTGGCCATCAACTTTTCAGACCAAACAAAGTACCCAAAATGCATTGTGTGTCGCTTTCTCAGTTAGGGGCGTTCCTTCAGTGACGTCACGTCAGGCATCGTCATCAACACGAAAACAAGACTTCCTGAATATTCAGTACGAGTCTTAAAATATAAAATATAGCTATATATGCCGTAAAATATTTGTAAAATACACTCAGTAGAAGTCATTTGAAGTGATTTTACAAATTATGGGCACAACTTATCCGGAGGCGTCGGTTGTCCTTTAAGTACCTTGCAAATATGCCCATTTTCTAAAGCAGTATCAACACAAGCCAGAGTTCAAGTGGCCTCTCTTTCTTGCTTTGCTCACACAGTCAAGGACATGCATGAAGGTTCACACAAAAAAACACACCCTGAAATTACATTCAGGCCAAAGTATGTGGGCCCACTCAGTCTAGCTGTTGTCATGGTAACGACCAAAGGGAGTGGAAGGTTAATGAGGGGGTCAGAAGGTAACCACAAAGTGGGCTGCTACTCATTTTTCTGCCCAGAATTCAAAGAATGCAACCGGTAAAGCCGGTGAGACGTGGTCTGTGAACACAAAATTAGGAACTGAAGCAAAAGCAAGACTGGGAAGATGAACGAAAGGAAGCTGGAAAGTACCTCAAAGGGTACGTCAGGCGAGGATGAAGAGGTGGGAGAGGTGTTGGGCAACGTACAGCTGCAATAACATAGTCTGTGTGTGTGTGTGGGGGGGGGGGGGGGGGGGGGTGTAGTTAAAGGCCTCAAACAGCATACCTATACTCAGCCAACTTGGCCAGTTCCTCGGCCTGTGTACTCTGGTGTAGTCATCTCCTTCTCTGTTCCGGGAGGATGTATATAATATATACACGCACACACGCATGGTTTTGGAATGTGGGAGGAAAAAAAAAGAGTGAGAGAGAGAGAGAGAGAGAGAGAGAAAGAGAGAGAAAGAGATAGAGAGTACAATAGAGGGCGAGAAAGAGGGAGAGAGAGAGAGAGAGAGAGAGAGAGAGAGAGAGAGAGAGTGTGGCTGCCACTGCTCACCCACAGAAAAAATATCCTGTAACTGTAAAGTGACCTTGAGAGTTTTGAAAGGCGCTTAAACATGAAATATATTGTTATTATTATTAATAATAATAATTATCATCATCATGGATTTCATTTATAAGCGCCTTTCAAAACTCTCAAGGTCACTTTACAGTCACAGAATAAGTTTTTTTTTCTGTGGGTGAGCAGCGGTAGCCACATGCGCCAGCGTTCACTCAACCTGGGATAACTCAAATACAGTAGATAGAAAGTTAGCTAGCTGGCTAATAGATAAATAATAGACACTGCAAGAATCCAAACTAGGGCGCGGAAAATCCTACTGGACCCTCCGCACCCTGCCCACCACCTTTTCCAGCTACTCCCCTCAGGCAGGCGCTACCGATCCATGCGCACCAAATCCAGCAGACATTTAAACAGCTTCTTCCCCCAAGCCATTAACTCTTTGAACTCTTTCAACAGTAGCCAAAATGGAACTGTATAGTGCCACTTAGCAGTTTTTTTGACAACGATACTAGTGCAGCGTGTTCTACCGGAAACAAATTCCTTGTGTGTCCTACATACTTGGCAATAAAGATGATTCTGATTCTGATTCTGACAGCTAGCTAGATAGATAGCATAGATGGCAAATAGATAGGTAGCCAGCTAGCGAGATTAGCTAGCTAATAAATAACTAATAGATAGCCAGCTAGAGAGCTAGCAAGCCAATATATTACTCTACGTGTCATAAAGTGCTTGTGCGCACCTCCGCAGAAAAGAACACTTGCACATGTTTGAAGCATAAAAACATTTGCCGTTCAGGATCATCGAGTGCAGTCTTCTCCGACCTCACATCTGGCAGGACTCGGGACCACCTGGCCTTAGCTTCGGTTCACAAACCTGCGGTAGCCTCACACAGGTTTGAACCGCACACCCCTCCACCTCCGCACCCACAAATAAAACCATCGCGGCCGTTTTGCTTTTAGATCCGCCGAAGTCCACCGTGAGAAGAAAGTGACCTCTCAGGGTTCTTGTTGAGATATGGTATATTAAGCAGTACAGTGATACCTCAGCTCACGAACATAATTGGTTCCCAGAAATTGTGTGTGAGGCGAAAAGTTCATCTTCCGAACATTTATTTCCCATAAGAAACCATTCAAATGAAAATAATCCGTTCCCAGGTCCCCATAAAACATAATTTTCTACTAAATAAGCATTAAAACTACACAAAATATACCTTATTTTATGTATAATAAATGTGCTATTGTATTGTAACTCAAGAAATAAACTGTACGATATAATACAGTCTATATAAACTGTCTTTTGACTTTGGTTTATGTCGACATTAGTAAGAAATATTGTGCTAAGTCAATCTTTGTATTTTCTCTAATACCGTACAATAGCTATCTGGCTGGCAAGCTATCTTGCTAGCTAGCTATTAGCCTTACCAGCTTGCTTTCTATCTATTTTGTCTTACTATCCTATTTGAGTTACTTCCGGGTTGAGTGAACGCTGGCGCGTGTGGCTGCCGCTGCTCACCCACAGAAAAAAAAATATCCTGTAACTGTAAAAGTGACCTTGAGAGTTTTGAATGGCGCTTAAAAATGAAATCTATTATTATTATTATTATTATTATTCATAATATAGTGGTTTTATTGACCTTTGTGATGGTCGCTGATGTAGTTGCCTCTTGATGATATCCGAGTGAAGTTGCCATGCTTTCTCGGCAATAATACCCTCACTCACACTGTCCTCTGCTAGCTGCTTTTCATGAATCCAAATCAACAGAAGTTTCTCTTCTGTTTCCTGAATCTCCTTCATCTACTCAACTGTAATTTTCTTTTGTGTCTTCTTCTGATTAACATGAGCCTGTGGTGGGGACTTTTTCGGTCCCAAAAGAGCAAAAGTAGTCCACTTGATAACAAACCACGTCTGCACTCAAAGAAACTAGTGCGCCAGCCACCGTGGCGCTGTGTGGTTTGATTCGTCCGCCAAAAACTAGTTGGTCAGCCGAGACTAAATGCTCACGAATTTAATGTTCGTGAGGCGAAAAGTTCGTGAGCTGAAGCATTCGTCAACGGAGGTAACACTGTATATGAAAATCTGGACTGAAAGGCTCCCAGGCAAACTGTGTTGCGTGCCATTTCCACTGCATTGACTGCATCTAGACTCTTTTCTCTGCAGCTGTGAGCTGAATGTGACGTCTTTTCTGCGGTGAGGAAATGACATCATCTCACCCTTTGCTGCACTCAGGTTATGCGCTCACTATTGACCTAAACGGCTGAAAGAGACCCCCTATAAAGGACAACCGATGCCTCCGGACAAGTTGTGTCCATAATTTGTAAAATGACCTCTACTGAGCGTATTATACAAAGATTCCAACGCATATAGCTATATTTTACTCAACTCGGAACTAACTCAAATAGATTGAGAGCTAGCTAGCTAATAGATACAGTAATAATAACAATACATTTCAAAATACAGTAAAGTCTCGTTATATCGATATTCTCGGGAGTCTGAAAAATATCGATATAACCGGGACTATCGATATATCCAACCCTGCGCGCATGTAATTTTGTCCTTGCGTTCAAAGAAATAGCATCGTAATAAGCGGTACTATCGATATAACCGATATCGATATAACGAGACTTTACTGTAATAACACTTTCAAAATGCTCAAGGTCACTTTACAGTCACAGGATACAGTCGCTAATAGATAGCTACCTAGCCAGCTAGATAGCTAAACGATAGCTAGCTAGCAAGCCAGCTAGACAGCTAATAGATAACTAGGTAGCTAGCTTGCTAGACTGTCATAAGTCTTCTCTCATAAGGAATTCTGTCAAACGGAAATTCCTTAATCCGGAAAAAAATAAGAGATAACTAGCTAGAAAGCTCACCAGCTAGATATCCATATAGATAATAGATAGCTAATAGATAGCATATAGATAGCTAGCCAGCTAGATAGCAAGTTACACTCGACATTTCACAGCTAGCCAAGTTCCTGGAACTATAACAAGTCCGGATCTGCACCCTCCACACCCCTGGTAAGTAGTGTAGGGGGTACCCCGCCGACTGCCCGAGTAGGCAGCCATCTTGCTTTTTTTATATGCCCTGCGATTAGCTGGCAACCAGTTCAGGGTGTCCCTTGCCTAATGCCCGAAGATGACTGGGATCTGCTTCAGCAACCCCCACGACCCTAATGAGGATAAAGCGGTCTGGAAAATGAATGAGTGGATGGATGTTTAACTCCATTCTCTGACAAGCTTAATCAGAAGCTAGCTTCTTCGAGTAGCATCCGGGTCATCTGGTGTGAAGAAGTGCTTGTGGGTGTGGCCCCCTATGCTGAACACACAGAAAAACATGGTGTGCAGAGTTCAGTGTTACAGCCGGCAAAGCCCCCCCCCCACTCCTCGCCAGACGGCCTTTTCAGCTAAGTCAGGTCTTTTGTGCTAGCATGTGTTTGCACAATGGTGATCCAAGGCTGTGTTCATAAATATACCTCCTCTGGGTGTTTTCGTCTACTTCGCTTTATCTGTACACGCTTCACTTGTCGTTCTTCTGCCCTGTGGTGTGACACTAATGCTTGGAATCTTACCTAAGTTGGCTGAATGCGCAATTTTGATTCCGCATACAAACGCTTCCGCTCACAAACATTAAATTGGCGAGTATACCGTCTCGGGTGACGAATTAATTTTCGGCGGACGAACCATACCACACGGTGCCACGGTGGCTGGCGGATTAGTTTTCGTCACCCCCTTTTTCATTGAGTGCGGATGTGGTTTGTTATCAAGTATAGTACTTTTGCTGTTATGGGACCGGAAAAGACCCCACCACAGGCTAGTGTTAAGCCGAAGAGGACACAAAAGAAAATTACGGTTGCAGAAGAAGATCATCGAAAAACACCAATGTGGTGTGCGTTTGTGTGACTTAGGGTCCCAGTACCAGTACGCTAAGTCGACCATCGCTACGTGTGGCTAAGGGTGTTTCTGTGTTGTCTTAGCAACGGTCTCAGGCAATAGAAGAGGTTGAAAAACTTCTGTTGATTTGGATTAATGAAAAGCAGCTAGCAGGGGACAGTGTGAGTGAGGGTATTGTCGCAGAGAAAGCACGGCAACTTCACTCAGATATCAAGAGGCATCTACATCAACGACCAGCACAAAGGTAAATATAACGACTTTATTATACAGTACAGTTTATTTCTTTCATTACAATCCTATAGCATATTTATTATACATAAAATAAGGTATATTTTGTGTAGTTTTAAGGCATATTTAGTCGAAAATTATGCTTTATGGGGACCTGGGAACGGATTATTCTCATTATATTGGTTTCTTATGGGACATAAATGTTCAGCTGATGAACTTTTCGCCTTACACACACTTTCTGGGAACCAATTAAGTTTGTGCGCTTATGCATCACTGTACAAGTTTGTCTGCTTGATACTTTTCACATTGTATCACAGTTGTTCCTAAGAGGTTCCACTTAGATTAAGGAATTTGATTAGATTAGCCTTTATAAGTGTCATCCATACTTATTTGTCACGTTTTTATGATGATACTAGTGTAGCGTATTGTACCGGAGAGAAATTCTTTGTGCGGTCTACATACTTGGCTAATAAAGATGATTCTGATTCTGATTCTAAATCCGGGTGGGGGTGATTCCTTGTGTGCGGGATGCATGGCTGGAAATAAAAACACTTTCATTTTTTTTCTTGAACAGCTTGTTGTTCCCCGTGGCTCCTACAAGCCATCCAAGAAAAAGAATGTGTTTAATAGAAATTCAGTTCCTCCCATAAAAACCATAATTGTTCCTCTGGTACTTCCGCGTGAACCCCCTCTTATTGTGTCAGATAATCACTCACACACATCAACACCCACGCACATACAATACCACATGAGAAAATGGGAGCACACAAATGTAATTTCGATTAGCCTTTAGCCTTTGTTAGTCTCGCAGTGGACACATTTACATTTCACAGCGGCAAAGTCATGGAACGAAAAGGAAAGGAAGAAGTCGAAAAACAAAAATACAGGAGCTGCTGTAAAGGCAGCCACTCTCGCGCTACCATTTTAAAGTCAAAACAACAACAAAAAAACTAAATAACAAATAATATGACACAGACAGTCATTCAATTTTAAGGACTTTCTGTTGCAAAAAGCAATTCTTGATGAAAGAGGAGAGGATCAAAGCATCATTTTCACCAGTGGATCAGGGACATCATGGTGAAAAGTGCACATCTGCTACAAGCTAAATGTTGAAAGCAAACACGAAACTGTAGCATCCATTGACGAAAGTGATTGTCCCACATCTCCTGTCCCACGTGAATCCGCTTCAATTCCAAGCCGCAACAATTCCACATACTAAATAACTAAAACTAAATAAATATGACAACACAACGACACAGACAGTCATATGGTAGGTGTTTTTATTTATCTGGCTATCTAGCTAGCTACCTAGCTGGCTACCTAGCTAGCACTTTATTTGCTATATGTTAGCTATCTAGCTGGCTCATTGGCTATCTACAGTAAAGTCTCGTTATATCGATATTGGATATATCGATAGTCCCGGTTATATCGATATTTTTTCGGACTCCCTTGAATATCGATATAACAAGACTTTACTGTATTTTAGATGCTAGAAAACGTTTTTCTGATGTCAGTTAGGAAACAAAATAATGGTGTCGGTTGTCCTTTAATGCCAGTGATAGTGCACTATGGGAAAACCATAGTGCCAAAGGCTTTCAGAGTCATATTTTTATTTTATTTTTCAAATTACAGGGCTAAGGCCACACCTGACAGTGAAACTGAAACATCGGACCACACACTTTGTACCCTGAGAAAGTTGGCTCCATCATTTATTAACACAACAAACGGCTGGGATTCATTTCCCCATAGATGAGCCAGCTTCTCACTGCCAGGAAATGTCCCAAGGCTGTCAGATGTCGAATTCTGAAACTAAACAAGGCAAGGCAAGGCAAGGCAAGGCAAGGCTATGTTTCTGACAGGGCCAAACAGGCTGCAAACAGCCAGACGCCGTAAACACGGCAATGATGCTGAAAACCAAGAATGGCTTCAAATTTCTTCCATAAAACAGAAGTGGCCCCAGGTCACCTTTCAAATTACTGCTGCTGTGGACTGCAAATTTCACCATTGTGGGACCATTAAAGGACAACCGACACCATTTTTTTTGTTTCCTAACTGACATCAGAAAAACGTTTTATAGCATCTAAAATACCCCAAACATGCAGGCTGATATTTTTTTGTCAAATGCAAAACACCAATAAAAATGAGTTAAAGTGTTCCAAAACTACTTCAAAGTGACCTCAGAAATGGCGAGTTTTAGAAGGTCCCGCCCCCTTGCTCGTGACATCACGCCAAGACGTCTTGCCTTGCTCTAGAATCAAAACAATGGCTTCAGATTCGGAGAAGATGCTATCTTGTTACTCATCCACTTATGAATGATTCAAATAGTTCTGAAGAGGAAAACATAAATGTTTGCAATCGATTAAAGAAGTCCTTCCGGAGCATTTTGAGGCGTCCGGACTCCACTGTAATGTCCCAGAAAATACACAAGATGGCACCCAAGCTCCGTTGGAAATGGGCTGATTTGTCTGCTGGGAATTTGTGTCAGCTGGTATCAAATCGTAGTCTTGGTGCAACACACAGCGATTCACCATCGCGTTATTTATGTGTTTTCATTTTAATTTCGCTATCAACATGGATCAACACGAAGTTTTCAGACCAAACACAGTACCCAAAATGCATTGTGTATCGCTTTCTCGGTCAGGGGCGTTCCTTTAGTGACGTCACGTCAGAAATCGTCACCAACTCAAAAACAAGACTTCCTGAATATCCAGCACTTTGCTTGCTTTATTCCCTGTAAATGATAGCTGTGCATGTGATGCACTTTGTTACAGCTTCTTGGCTTCTCGAGCTTCTGTTTACTACTTGTCTTCTCTTTCTTGCAAATTTCCCCATTGTGGGACTATTAAAGGACAACCGACGCCTCCGGAGAAGTTGTGTCAATAATTTGTAAAATCACTTCAAATAACTTCTACTGAGCGTATTTTACAAAGATTCCACTGCATATAGCTATATTTTACGTTTTAAGACTCGCGCTGAATATTCAGGAAGTCTTGTTTTCGAGTTGGTGACGAGTCCGTACATGACGTCACGTCAGGAACACACTTGACCGAAAAAGCGACACACAATGAATTTTGGGTATTTTAGATGCGATAAAACGCTTTTCTGATGTCAGTTAAGAAACAAAAAAATGGTGTCGGTTGTCCTTTAAATAATACAGTGAGACCTCAACTTACAAACACCTCAACTTACAAACTTTTTGTCTTACAAACGTCAAGTTTATGAAAATTAAACCTTATAATAAGCACTATTTTCATAATACACACCCACCACGGCTGGCGGAGTGATCTTCGGCGGAAGCACACGACCGAATAGCACCAGAGGTTAAGTTACCAACAGTCCTTATGGAAGGTGACTCTCCTTCCATAAGCCATCAACGACCAACAAAAAGGTCAATAAAACTTTATTTTACAGCAGTTTATTTCTTTAATTACATTCGTCATGTAATGCGCCTCTCTTTCCAAACAGCAATTCCCTTTGACCTTCGACCTCCGACGCCATTCCATCAAACCATAAATGACCATCACAAATGTAAATAAAGTGACTTTATGATACAATGCAGTGTATTTCTTTCATTACAATACAATAGCACATTTATTATACATAGAATAAGGTATATTGTGTGTAGTTTTAATGCTTATTTAGTTGAAAAGTATATTTTATGGAAACCTGGGAACGGATTATTCCCATTTTCATGGTTTCCTATGGGAATTTTTTTTCTTGAGATACACACTTTTCGCCTTACACACTGTGTCTGGGAACCAATTAAGTTCGTAAGTTGAGGTCTCACTGTAATTTCTTCTACTGAAATCAAAGTCAAATGTGTTCAGGTAACCCCCACCAAAAAACAAACATAATTGGTCTCATAGTTCAAATATAGTCAGGTTTGAGGCTATTCATATTCTCCCACTCCAGAATTTATGACATGCCTTTCTACACTATATTGCCTCACGAATTGAAGTTAAGATTCGAATGACGGAATGGAAACTGCATGCAAGGGGCCGCGCAGCCTGGGCTTGTTTATGAAAGGCCGAGCTGTGCGAGGTCAAGTCCTGCTTTGACCACACAGAGCAAAAACTCACAAACAAGTGCGATCATAGCAACATACAAACGCCAAGTTCTGGATTTCGGAATATTTGATCAAAAATTCAGAGTATTTTCATCATAATACATTTCATTTATCAGCACGTTTCAAAACTCTCAAGGTCACTTTACAGTCACAGGAAAAAGTTTATCTGTGGGTGAGCAGAGGCAGCAAAAAGCAAAAATAGCAACTAATATTGCAGTTTTATGAGGTTATGATTCCACACGTTCAGCGTAAAAATTCAGTTTCATGATAGTATTTCCTGACCCACGACACCCTCTAGTGGACGTGTAGTAAATCACACCACACTCGCAGCTATAGAGTGATTCAGACATAGCACTACTGAAGGCCAAGGAGTGACAGACACAGCCCGCCACTGCTTAAATAGACCTTTAGTCAACACCAACAACTGTCTGTATGGAAATGCAATCCATTCAGAGATCAGTATAATTTTTGTTCATACATTTTTGATGCAATTACATTGCTTGGCTTTGAATGAATATCAACCAAGAGAGTACATATCATGTCACATGACGAAACACACTGGATTCTTGTTCACAGGGAGGCCAAGTAGAGTTAAGCAGAAGTGCAGCAACAGCAAGGCAGGCAGGAAATAATACTCCTGTGGAATTTCCCAAACTCCTCCACCAAATACATCACTTATGAGTAGCTCTTAGCTCATTTCCAGCCACTTGTGAAGACATTCATACCGTAAGTGACTGCAGACCAATTTGTCTTAAATGAGAAGACTTGATCTCTGGACAGTGTCACCCAGAAAACACATGTACAGCAGGTATTTAAATGGTTATTTTAACAATTAATACATAAATAAAGTCTGCATTACGAACTTTGTACCAATTTGTCAACTTTGTACCGATCTGTCGTGGTGACGAAGGAGCTGAGCCAAAAGGCCAAGCTCTCAATTTACCAGTCGACATCTACAATCCATCTACAATCCATCTACATTCCAACCCTCATTTTTGGCCATGAGCTACGGGTTGTGACCGAAAGAACCAGATCCCGGATACAAGCGGCCAAAATGAGCTTTCTCCGAAGGGTGTCCAGGTTCTGTTAAAAAAAGGGTGTCCTGAGAAATAAGGTTTGAAGCTTGGTCATCTGGTCGGGGTTCAGAGCCCAGAAGCTTCTCCTCTACATTGAGATGAGCCAGATGAGGTGGCTCGGTCATCTGATGAGGACACCTAGTCTCTGGTGAAGTTCTCCGGGCATGTCCTACTGGCAGAAGATCCCGCAGGAATTCCAGGAATAGCTGGAAGAAGTGGCTGGGGAGAGGGAAGTCTGGGCCTCCCAACTGAAGCTGCTGCCACCACGACCCGACCTCAGATAAGCGGCAGAAGATGGTTGGATGGATTTTAATAAATATTTTAAATGGTATCCATTGACAGTGATTACCTGTCCAGACATGCTAAGACCAACGTGGTTACACGAGTAAATTTCTGTCTTTGAATTACCATACTTCACCTGATAGATTTGGTTAAAGCCACCAGACAGACTTATGGTTTTCTCCCACACCCACACACGGACACCCACACACACTCAATTACACAAATTTTCCCCAGCTTTTAGTGGGAAGAAAACACAGCCGTAACTTTTGCTCGGGTTACTCTGAAAGACAGACAGATTTTCCCACTGGATTAGTCCCTCCACACACCCTGACATCATCTGACCACAATACATAAACTGTGGGTCAACAAATACAGCATCTCAAACACCCAGCAGTAATAAGATCACACTGCTTGGTCTTGGTTGCCACCTGTCCCCATCAAAGAGGAGAGATATTCATGTGCTTTCGCATCAATCCCTGCTGGGAGTGTGTAGGGAGCGGGGGTTCTCTGAGCCCCGACTGGGGGTTCACCACCTTATCGCGATGAGGCACTTTGCGCGTCTCCATGACCCCGAGAGCTTCGTCGGTCGGAGTCTTATACTCCTGGCAAAGTCACCCAAGCCCAATAGGTCGAAGGGTAGAGGCCAGACAAAGACTGATCCCAAACCCGCACCCAGGGGTAGGCATAGGCGGAGTACAACAGATCGGACTACCGGCAGACCCCTGCAACCGCACTCACTTGAAGGTCTTCTCGAGTCCTCACTCATACCACTGGAATACAGTGGGTGTGGCAGTTTGTGGAGGACGGAATTGCGCGCCGCGTACCTAACACTAAATCCATTAGTAGCCCAGGTTTCAGTTCCAAGCGAAAGCTATGTCATCTTCGACTCCGATGGACTGCCAAAGAGGATACACTTCTTGATCAAATCAGTGGGTTTAGTCTGTCAAGTGGGTTGCCTGCAGGGACTTGTGAAGTCCAGCAGGTGTCTGGTGGTTGCCGACACAGTATCAGCACAGTTTCAACACCGTGTCATTGTGTTAATGAGGCCCTGAGGACTAATCACTAGTGATAAGGATAACGAAACGTAAAGGGGGCAATGGATCCAAAAGCAAATGGGTAGGAGGATAGGTGCAGTTTCAAGTGGTCTGTGGAGGAAAAGACATAGCCACCGGAAAAGAAAATCAAAATCAATCAGTTACGTCCCTTCTATCATCCATTTATGAATATTATTCAAATAGCTCTCAAGAGGAAAGCATAAATGTTTGCAATCGATTAAAAAAGTCCTTCCGTATCAATTCGAGCCGTCTGGACTCCAATGTAGCGGCCAGAAAATGCACAAGATGGCGCACAAGCTCCGTTGGAAATGGGCTGATTTATCCGCTGGGAATGTGTGTAAATTTACAGCGTGTTTATGCGTGTTATCGCAATTAGCTGCGACACAACGATTCACCATCGCGTTATTTATGTAGTTTTCCTTCTAATTTCGCCATCAACACAGTGTTTTCAGATGAAAAAAATGTACCCAAAATGCATTGTGGGTCGCTTTCTCGTTCTGGGGCGTTCCCTCCGTGACGTCACTGAGGGTATGCGGTGGAATCTTTGTAAAATGCGCTCAGTAGAAGTCATTTGAAGTGATTTTACAAATTATGGACACAACATGTCTGGAGGCGTCGGGTGTCCGTTAACTATCTATTAAGACTCCCCCTTGATTCGGTTTCCTGTTGCACAGGGAGTTGGTTAGATACAGTAGGTGGTAGTTAAGACTACGTCCAAAAGAAAGTAAAGTAAAGGAAGAGGGGAGGAAGGAATGGTGGTGGTTTGAGGAGGCTGCCGTTAGGTCTGGAAAAAGTTCCAAAGTGCACGACGTGGACGGAACGGGATCACAAGTCAGCAATTTTCAAACTTTATGTTCTGGAATATAGGTCACCAAAACACATTCCAGCCTCAAGTAAACACGTGATCACTGAATGTAGACAGCAGACTGGATGGAGGAATGGAAAGAGTGAAACAAAGGAGAAGTCCGATGGGTCAATGGACGGTCAAAAAGAAGGATGTCTCACAGTTTTCTTTGTTAATTCTTTTTTGCGTACCAAATAATTAATAATTAATTTCTCCACTGTGAGACTAATAAAGGCAAATCCAATCCAATTCAATTCAATAGAGCCACATGCGCCAGCGTTCACTCAACCGGGAAGTAACTCAAATAGATAGAACACTAGCTGCTAGCTAACAGATAGCCAATAGATAGCCAGATAGACAGTTAGCTAACTAGCTAGATAGCCAAAAGGCAAATAAATAGCCAGCTACATAGCTAGCCAGCTAGACAGATAGCAAATGGATAAATAGCCAGCTACGTAGCTATCTAGGTAGACAGATAGCAAATAGATAGCAAATGGATACATAGCCAGCTACATAGTTAGCTAGCTAGCTAGATAGATAGCAAATGGATAAATAGCCAGCTACATAGATAGCTAGCTAGACAGATAGCAAATAGATAGCAAATGGATAAATAACCAGCTACATAGCTAGCTCGCTAGACAGATAGCAAATAGATAGTAAATGGATAAATAGCCAGTTACATAGCTAGCTAGATAGATAGCAAATGGATAAATAGCCAGCTACGTAGCTATCTAGGTAGACATATAGCAAATGGATAAATAGCCAGCTACATAGCTAGCTAGCTAGATAGATAGATAGATAGCAAATGGATAAATAGCCAGCTACATAGCTAGCTAGCTAGACAGATAGCAAATAGATAGCAAATGGATAAATAGCCAGCTACATAGCTAGCTCGCTAGACAGATAGCAAATAGATAGTAAATGGATAAATAGCCAGTTACATAGCTAGCTAGATAGATAGCAAATGGATAAATAGCCAGCTACGTAGCTATCTAGGTAGACATATAGCAAATGGATAAATAGCCAGCTACATAGCTAGCTAGATAGATAGATAGATAGATAGATAGCAAATGGATAAATAGCCAGCTACATAGCTAGCTAGCTAGACAGATAGCAAATAGATAGCAAATGGATAAATAACCAGCTACATAGCTAGCTCGCTAGACAGATAGCAAATAGATAGTAAATGGATAAATAGCCAGTTACATAGCTAGCTAGATAGATAGCAAATGGATAAATAGCCAGCTACATAGCTAGCTCGCTAGACAGATAGCAAATGGATAAATAGCCAGCTACATAGCTAGCTAGTTAGACAGACAGCAAATCGATAACAGATAAATAGCCAGCTACATAGCTGGCTAGCTAGACAGATAGCAAACAGATAGCAAATGGATAAATAGCCAGCTACATAGCTAACTACACATCGCTACACAGCTATGTGACAATGAAAAGGACAAAAAAAGCGACGTCCCAGTGGACTTTGAGCAAGAAAGATAAATGGATGAAATAAAGCAGAGGCCTGTGGGTAATGAAAGCAGGATGCTTTCTGGCAACGCTGAACCCGGTTCAAGAGCAACTCCTTCACTCAAATACGACCCGACAAATAGGAGGAGCACCAGCTGAACCTCATTTGGAACATTCTTGGATATCGTGCAGTAGTCTGACTTTAATGATGGTTGTGTCATTAATTTTCTTCCCCGAATAAGATGAAAGTGAATTCCTAAGAGGAATGCAATATCTGACCCAGAAACCTTTTTTTTTTTTTGTTATTGTACTGTTCTTGTTTTTGTTTTTTTGGACACTAGGTGGTGCTCGTTGTAGGGGAAGCAGCATTTAGTTTCAGCGTTGGGGAAATTGATTTTATACATTTAAAGTGCAGTTCACAACGTTTTGTTTGTTCAGTTCATTATTTAAAAAAAATATATAATAAATACAGTGATACCTCAGCTTATGAACTTAATTGGTTCCCAGAAAGTTTAAGGCGAAAAGTTCATCTTCCAAACATTTATTACCCATAAGAAACCATGAAAATGAGAATAATCCGTTCCCATGTCCCCAAAAAACTCATGAAAATAGAAGCTAAACAATTTTGTAGATATTTAACACTCACACTGACTACACCGCTTTTCCATTAACCCCAAACTATGTTGGCCAGAAGAAGTGCAAATCTCATCAAACACACACAAACACAAAAACACACACATAAATAGTGATACCTCAGCTCACGAACTTAATTGGTTCCCAGAAAATGTGTTAGGCGAAAGGTTAGTCTGCCAAACATTTATTTCCCATAAGAAACCATTAAAATGAGAATAATCCGTTCCCAGGTCCCCATAAAACAATTTTCTACTAAATTAGCCTTAAAACTACACAAAATATACCTTATTTTATGTATCATAAATGTGCTATGGTATTGTAATGAAAGAAATAAGCCGTACTGTAGCAATTGTGGGCTCTGATTCTGAATCAGATACACTTGAAATGTGTCAATAACCTCAAAAGGCCAACTTTTTTAGGGGGCAGGGAGTGAATAACTATATTTGTCAAAAGAATGACAAGTGACCTTCAACAAGTGACCACTTGGACCTCATATTACGCATAGAACTTGTATTTTAGACAGCCACCCTCATTTCAAGCTCATATAACTCCAGACCCATATCATTTTAGAATTAACTCTTTTTTTTCTGATGAAAGAAGAGAGTCTAAGGTTTCTTACGCTGCATTGAATGTTTATATACAGGTAACATCCGACTTACGATCAGCCCGACTTACGACCATCCGTACTTACGACCATGACCCCCAGACCTTGTTTTTAACATTTTAAAGAGGGGGACTTTGCGAGTCATTTAGCCTCTGAGTCGCTATTCAACATTTTGAATGGGGTTCGACTTACGACCATTCGACATACGACCGTTTGGTTGAAACAGAACTCGGTCGTAAGTCGCATGTCCTAAAACTCAATATTCTGTGGGTCCAGGAATTCGAGTGACAATGACAAAAACCATGGCACTGGAGTGAACACATTTTTGCACATGTCTCGCAGTGAATAAGTTAAATTATGTTTCAATGTGATTTCCAGATAATTCTATTCTGTTTTATGCATACAGGCAACATCCAACTTACGACCGAGTTCCGTTCCGACCAAACGGCCGTAACTCAAAATGGTCGTAAGTTGAAATCCATTCAAAATGTTGAATAGAGACTCGGGGGCTAAATGTCTCGCAAACTCCCCCCCCCCTTTGCTAGCACGTTGCGGTGCCAGGCGTGGAATTAAATTTTTCAAAATGGAGGTCGTGGTCGTAAGTTATATATTTAACACCACATCCCAATGTCATTGGAATTGGATTTGTCCCAAGAGGAATTATTAATATTGACCACAGCCTATCGCCAAGGCGTTATGCATAAAGTGTATGGCAATTGTATTTCAATTGTATTTCTTGCATGTGTCCATCGAATGACTTTCCTGGCTACAGCACAAGATGAAGGAGCCACTCTTTTTCAACTTCCTTTCCTTCTAGTCCATTTTTATCTCCACATAGGATTTTGTTGGACGGGGGAAGGCACTTCCCTGATTATTCCCTTGTGTTACTCCATCATGGTTCTTCCTTTGAGAGAACCTGGCCAAAAAAAAAAAAGCATTCCACTCACTGCACATATCAATGCAGATTGTTTTTGCTGTGGGGCCATGCGGTTCCGGTAACCCCCACTGGTGTCTGATGGCAAGGAGAGAGGAAAAAAAACTCATTTTTATAGATTACTGTGCACATTATTTACCTATTGATCTAAAACCAAAACAAGCCGGTTGCCATTTTCTTTTCTACATCACTCATTGTGGCAGCTCTGTGTGTATCCCGAAAAATAGTTTGTATGCCAAGGTAAAATTTTCATAAATTTAACGTTTGTAAACCGAAAAGTTCGTAAACCAAGGGGTTCGTAAACCGAGGTATCACTGTATAGGGTTTCGGTGCTCCCTGGGTCCAGGAAGTCCTATGTTTTAATAACCTTCTTCCACTTTGAATATTTCACTTGGCCAAGCAAAACGGGAAGATGACCATGACGATGGGCAACGACTGGATGACCCCATGTGGAGGATGTTGTGTAGCTTTCAAAAGACTTCTTTAGCCTCTCTGTATCTTAAATTTTCTACTATGCAAAAGTTGCACGAAGTTGTTTTTTTCCTCTTCAAAAGGTATTCTTTAGCCGAAAGTTTGCCTTCCTGTAAAATGGGAGTCCGAGCCAAGACTGCAGCTGTGTGCGCCTCTGCTTTTACTGGCTCTGTTATTCTGCACCACCTCCTTACTTTTGTCCAACAAAGACATCAACCTGAGTGACTCCAGCAGAGTGCACTGATCCTGGAGGGTGAAGGCCTTTATAGCTACTCCGCCTTTTCCACACCGCGACTCAAGCGCTCATACGAGGAGAAGTTCATGAAGGATAACTGGCTAGGGGTTCCGCGCCATGGTGTAGCATACCATCTGCTTTCTTCAGCAAAAAAAGTGTCTATTCTGCCCATGTCGCACGTCATCTCAAACAAACTGAACTCTAGCGTCAATTTAGCTCCCACTATGAAACATCTGTAAAATGAAATGTTACTGAATAAACCTTTAACTTGTTTGGTACTTCGCAGTCGTGCATTTCAGTCCATGCTAGCGTCCTGACATGAACAGTGATACCTCGATTTACGAACCCCTTGTGTCGTTTGTAAATGAGCCCGTTCTCCTAACAAGAAAATGGCATCCGACTTGGTTTATCCTCTTGTTCCCGCCCCCAGTCTTCGGTTAAAACAACGGGATTGGTCAAGAACGCAGCAGTGAGGAAGCAGGGGTGTTAAACATTAAAGAGACAGGCAGACGACAGAGAGAGAGAAAACAGTGACATTTGGACTGGTGTCAACTTTGATAGTTCAAAAGCAGAGTGTAGACTGCAAGGTTAAAATACCCTATCAATCAGGCTCTACAAATATCCAGCACAAGCCATCTGTACACTTGATGCAAAAACCTATCAACCCAGCTAAACAGAAATAATTTTCTAAGCCTTAAAACAACACAAAATATATCTTATTATATGTATAAAAATGTGCTATGGTATTGTAATTAAAGAAATAAAGTGTACTGTATAATAAAATCATTTTATTTACCTTTGTGATAGTCGTTATGGAATGGAGTGGCCGGTTTCATCAGCATTAAACACTTGAGGAGGAACGTAGCCTTCTTCTTCCACCGTCTTGAGGAATGATTCCTTGTAAGCTTTCGCAGCTTTATCCTCAGAACTGGCTGCCTCACCATGACGAATGACACTATGAATCCCTGTACGACGCTTACTACATCAATGACAATCACAAAGGTCAATAAAACGACTTTATTATACAGTACAGTTCATTTCGTTAATTACAATACAATAGCACATTTATTTTACATAAAATAAGGTATATTTTGTGTAGTTTTAAGGCTAATTTAGTAGAAAATTATGTTTTATGGGGACCTGGGAACGGATTATTCTCATTTTAATGGTTTCTTATGGGAAATAAATGTTTGGCAGACTAACCTTTCGCCTAACACATTTTCTGGGAACCAATTAAGTTCGTGAGCTGAGGTATCACTATTTATGTGTGTGTTTTTGTGTTTGTGTGTGTTTGATGAGATTTGCACTTCTTCTGGCCAACATACTTTGGGGTTAATGGAAAAGCGGTGTAGTCAGTGTCAGTGTTAAATATCTACAAAATTGTTTAGCTTCTATTTTCATGAGTTTTTTTTTGGGCAAAAGTACCATGTTTGTGCAGCAACAGAAACATTTCTACTGTTGACTTTTTCGACTACAAATTGTTATTTCTATAAATTATTTATCCTCCACAAATTTTCTGAACTTTTCGTGTTTATTATGTTTGTTCAAGTCATTATAAGTGCCTTGCACGCTGGGTCTGAGAGGACAGCAATTTCATCTGTGCCATATTAGCATATTTGATAATAAAGCTGACTTTGACTTTGAAAACATCATTTTTGCTACATGTACATACTGTATATATTACATTTCCATTGTACAAGTACAAGTTGCTACGGCATTAACATCATGGTGTTATATGAAAACCCAGTATACATGTTTTGAAAAATGCACACGTCTCAAACAACTTAAGAAAAGTTTCCTGTTGTTATTAGCTTGTGTTTGCCAAACACGTCCACGACCAAATCTGCTCAAGCACAAAATTTTTTTTGTTTATGTTATCAAATAAATGTTTGGTGTAGACCCACAGAAAAACGTATCCTATCCTGACTACAAATTGATCTTGAGAGTTTTGAAAGGCACGTATAAATGAAATTTATTATTATTATTATATCTATTAGCTAGGTTTCTATTTATTTGAGTTACTTCCGGGTTGAGTGAACGCTGGCGCATGTGGCTGCCGCTGCTCACCCACGGAAAAACATATCCTGTGACTGTAAAGTGACCTTGAGAGTTTTGAAAGGCGCTTAGAAATCAAATGTATTATTATTATTATTATTAGTGCTTAAAAATGAATGACGGTGTCTTTGTGTTGTCATATTGTCTTTGTGTTGTCATATATGTTATTTCGGGTTTTTTTGTTCTTTGACTTCCAAACGGCGCCGCGACAGTGGCTGCCTTTCCAGCAGCTAATAAAGGCAATTCCATCCATCCATCCATTATTATTATTATTTTTATTATTATTATTGCAAAGTGCAAAATGAAGTGGCCTCGGGTACTGGATAATCACATGCAAAAATATCATTTATTCCCTGTAAATGATTCCACAAAAGTGGACAGGAAGTAATCCATTTTAGTGACGCGCAACCTTTGAGGCTCATTGAGACTGGACATTCACACAAAGCAGAGGTATGTGCAATATGAGCATTGGCGGTTAAATTTGCTTTCATACATTTGTCATTGTGATCATGTGTATGTAGTCTTAAAGGACAACCAACACCATTTTTTGTTTCCTAACTGACATCAGAAAACCGTTTTATAGCATCTAAAATACCCAAAACACGCAGGCTGATATTTTTAGTCAAATTCGGAGAAGATGCTTTCTTGTTACTCATCCAGTTATGAATATGATTCAAATAGTTCTGAAGAGGAAAGCATACATGTTTGCAATCCATTAAAGAAGTCCTTCCGTATCAATTTGAGCCGTCTGGACTCCAATGTAGCGCCCAGAAAATGCACAAGATGGCGCACAAGCACCGTTCGAAATTGGCTGACTTGTCTGCTGGGAATTTGTGTCAGCGAATATCAAATAGTAGTCTTGCTGCAACACACAACGATTCACCATCGCGTTATTTAGGAAAATTGGTGAAAAAGTGACAAGAACCTCAAATGCCCAGCATGTTTTTTTCACATTGCAAAAAAAAAAGGCTGACTATCTCAATCTTCCTTCCCGTCAATCTAAAATTACGTTGATACCTCGGTTTACGAACCCGTTGGCTTACGAACTTTTCGGTTTACGAATGTTAAATTCATGAAAAGTTTACCTTAGTATACAAACTATTTTTCGGGATACACACGGAGCTGCCATCATGAGGGATGTGTCGTTCGCGAACGAGCCCGTTCTAACAAGAAAATGGCAGCCGGTTTATTTTGGTCCTCTATTCGACGCCCCCAGTCTTCGTTTAAAGCCACGTGATTGGTCAAGAACGCAGCAGTGAGGGGTGGTGGTTTAGACATTAAAGAGACAGGCAGACGACAGAGAGCGAGAGTTACAAAATGGATAGAAAACAGTGAAATTTGGACTCATTTCAACTTTGATAGTTCAAAGGCAGAGTGTAGACTGCAAGGTTAAAATTCCCATCGATCAGGCTCCACAAATAACCCGCACAAGTCATCTGTACACTTGATGCAAAAAGCTATCAACCCAGCTAAACAGAACACAATTGATGAAGAACAAGGTAAAATTAGAAATAAAGAAGAAGGCTATGTTCCTCATCAAGAAGAAGGAGTGTTTCATGCTGATGAAACCGGCCACTCCATTCCATCAAGCCATTAACGACCATCCTAAAGGTAAATAAAACGACTTTATTATAAAGTACAGTTTATGTATTTAATTATAATACCATAGTACATTTATTATACATAAAAGAAGGTATATTTTGTGTAGTTTTAAGGCTTATTTAGTCAAAAATTATGTTTTATGGGGACCTGAGAACGGATTACTCTCATTTTAATGGTTTCCCATGGGAAATTATTTTTTGGGATACACACTTTTCGCCTTACACACTCTGTCTGGGAACCGATTAAGTTCGTAAGCCAAGACATCACTGTACTTTGTATCTTTCCAGAGGTTTTGTGTATCACCAGCGATGGAATCCCTGTCGCTGGCCCAGGACGGGGAAACATTCCTGGACAACGTTCAACAAGAAAGAAAAGAAATCAACCAAGTCCATCTGCACGCCAGAGGCAAATGGGCCAGCAAGGCTGAGTTCCTTCTGGCCGTGGCAGGCCAGATCATTGGCTTGGGCAACGTCTGGAGGTTCCCTTACTTGTGCTACAAAAATGGCGGAGGTAAAATCGAAGCTGGGAAAACTTTCACAAAATAAATGAACTCCTTACGACGTACATAAAGACATGGGCAAACTACGGCCCGTGGGCCACGTACTGTTTTTTTATTTGGCCCGCCGAACTTGTCAAAATTATAGTAAAAACAGTGTCTGAAACTCAGGATCAGAATCAGAAAACCTTTATTCGTCCCACAATGGAGATATTTGCAGTCCACAGCAGCACAAAGTTAGCGGACACCAGGGCAGACAACTCTGAAAAGTTGCCTGCCCCATTTTTCCCAACTTGAAACACAATAAGACTACTAAACGCAAAAAAAAAAAAAACATTGCTACAAAGTATTAAGGATTTTTTTTTAATTAAAGGACAACCTTGTTCGTGACGTCACGCCAAGACGTCTTGCCTTGCTGGAGAATCAAAACAATGGCTTCAGATTCGGAGAATATGCTTCCTTGCTACTCATCCAGTTATGAATATGATTCAAATAGTTCTGAAGAGGAAAGCATACATGTTTGCAATCCATTAAAGAAGTCCTTCCGTATCAATTTGAGGCAACATTGGGGAGAAATGTATCACCAAAAAAGAGGCAGAAAATGGCGACCAAACTCCGTGTGAGGAATTAATCAGCCCGTTTCCACAGGCTGATAAATTCCTTACATGGAGCTTGGTCGCCCTCTTCAAGCTCTTTTTGGTGCAACATGACGTTTTCAGACCAAACAAGTAGGGCAAAATATATTGATGTGATGGAAGGACTGCTACAATGTGTCCTTTTTTCGGTCAGGGGCGTTCCTTTAGTGACGTCACGTATGGACTCATCACCAACTCAAAAACAAGACTTCCGGAATATTCAGCGTCAGTCTTAAAACGTAAAATATAGCTATATGCGATGGAATCTTTGTAAAATACGCTCAGTAGAAGTCATTTGAAGCCATTTTACAAATTATGGACACAACTTGTCCGGAGACGTTGGTTGTCCTTTAATGCTTTAGTATATCCGGCCCAAACACTCCCTCCAAATGCTCCTGGCCCGGCCCCTCTGTCAAATTTTACAACCCATTGTAGCCCGCGAGACAAAAAGTCTTCGTCGCTAATGTTTTGATAGCATTGATAGAGTTTTTTAATTGTGTTTTTGGTGTGTCCAGGTGTGTTCTTTGTACCTTACCTTATGTTCCTGGTCCTATGCGGTATTCCCTTGTTCCTTCTGGAGACGTCACTTGGCCAGTATACAAGCCTAGGAGGGGTCAGCGCCTGGAGAACCATGTGCCCAATATTCGGAGGTACTAATTTTGGAATTTGAATGGGTTAGACATGTGGTGCTTTGCGCAAGCGGGTTCAGTAAATGATACAAGTTCTGGATAGAGTTCAGGTTCATTATTAAGACTGCCGTCTTGGTCGGAGGGAGAAAGTAAGTAGACTCTCGTACAACTGATCTCCTGTTGAACATTAAGCGCAATCATCTGGAACCTACTTGCACATCAGCAGAGTTCTACCCAGGTGTTGATTACAGATCAGCTGCAGGTTCTGGAGTCTTCTCTGGCCCAGACTGATGATAACAGGAAGCAAACCAAATCACTGGAAGTGGATCGCCAAAATAAATGAGGAAATCAAAAAGATGAGGACCCTGTGATAGCACATCGCAGATAGTTTGGAAAGGATTTGCAAATCTCTGTCATCTGTTTTTATTGACAACCTATCTTCATTTGAACTGGGTTTAACAGTTGTTTTTTCCATTGTTCACCAGATCCCAATAAGATGTTTGTTTTTATTTTATTTTATTTTTTTTACTCGTCTGTCCGCAGGTTTAGGCTACGCTAGCCAGATCATGATCCTGCACGGATGTGTGTACTACATTATCATCCTGGCTTGGGCTCTTTTCTATCTGTCCTACAGTTTTCAGACCACACTGCCCTGGTCACACTGTAACAACTCTTGGAACACCGGTCAGTATTTGCGGTAGCCGCAGGCAAATTACATATTGAAAGCTTCTGTGCATTTTGAATGGATTTCAACTTAGGACCGTATGATTTCCGACCGTTTTGTCGGAACGGAACCCGGTCGTAACTCGGATGTTACCTGTATATATTTGTCTGCTCCCCTCAAGATGCTTGTTTCATGTTTGATGACCACAACCCAACATCCAATGTGAGCAGCTTGCCAGAGAACGCCACTTCCCCAATTATGGAGTTTTGGGAGTGAGTGTTTCCACAAATAACGATGCATTGGTTCGGAATTCGTATTTTTTTGAATAACTGTCTTCGTCCTGTATGTTTTAGGCGCCAAGTGCTCCAACTCTCTGACAGTTTAGATGAGCTCGGTCCAATAAGCTGGAAACTGGCAGTGTGCCTTCTTGTTGTCTGGATCGTCTGTTATTTCTGTGTGTGGAAGGGCATTAAATCCACTGGAAAGGTGAGCAGAAAATGCCGGCAGTTGCTTATCATGGATTTAACTCATCCACTGCCATCCCCAAATTTATTCGGGAATTGGAAATATGACGTGGCAACGCCATTCCCGGATTTGTTCGGTTTTGGTTTTTCCCATAAAGCGCTGGTCAGACCTCTAGAATTTTTTTTTTTTCCACGGGGGGGCAGCATTTCCCTTTTTTCCATGTTAGCGCTATGTTACAGCATCAGTTGTTGTGAAAGCACGATATATACCAATATGAATGTTTTGCATTGTATTTTGGACAGCCACCCTCACTTCAAGATCACATAACTCCAGAGCCATGTCATTTAGAAATTAACTCTTTTTTTCTGATGAAAGAAGAGAGTCTAAGGTTTCTTACGCTCCATTGAATGTTAATGTAGTCCTAAAACTCAATATTTTGTGGGTCCTGGAATTGAAAATAACAGAAACCCTGGCACTCGAGTGGACACCTATTTGCACGTCGTCTGGCAGTGAATGAGTTAAGAGCAGCGGGCATTACCCGAGACTAGTCTGAGACATTATACAGTGACACCTCAGCGTACAAACTTAATTGGTTCCCAAAAACTGTGGAAGGCGAAAAGTGTGTATTCCAAACATTAATTTTCCATAGGAAACCATTAAAATGAGAATAATCCGTTCCCAGGTCCCCATAAAACATAATTTTCAACTAAACAAGACTCAAACCAACGTGAGGTGAAACGTTCGTGAAGTAAAGAGTTCGTAAGCTGAGGTATCACTGGACCTCATTTTGCTGATTTTTTTTTTTGGTAGCTTTCAATGCCTTGCACTGTGTCCTTTCTAGGTGGTGTATTTCACCGCTACCTTCCCATATGTGATGCTCTTTGTGCTGCTGGTGCGAGGTACGACTCTACCGGGAGCGGCCCAGGGAATCATCTACTACCTCAAACCGAACCACACTCGCTTGGCTGACCCACAGGTAGAGATAGACAATTATGGCCATCGATATGAACCGGAGGTTTTGTATCACCCAGTGGTCCAGATTTTGAAAAAAAAATAAAAATAATTTAAACCTGGGAAGGGATTGTTCTCATTTTAATGGTTTCCTATGGGGAATTATTTTTTGGGATACACACTTTTCGCATTACACACTCTGTCTGGGAACCAATTAAGTTCGTAAGCAAAGGTATCACTGTATATTCCATACAAAATATAACACTGAAGCAACTTGGGACCAAATTCAACTTATGAACGACTGCTCGGAACGTATCTCGTTTCATAAAGTGGCCAGCGACCTAACTGTCTCCCCTCTTCGTAGGTCTGGATGGATGCAGGTACCCAGATATTTTTCTCTTACGGAATCTGTTTGGGGAGTCTCACAGCTCTTGGCAGTTACAACAAATACAACAACAATTGTTACAAGTGAGACACTTTGTCCTACCCTTTTGCCACACAAATCACAAAGTCATTCCGAGACCGTTAAATGTGAAACGGTAGAAGCCAATGGTCAGACGGCTTCTAGAAAGAATGAAAGGAATGGCTCGGGAAAACATGCCTGGAGACAGCCACACCTTGAAAGACAAACCTCGGTTACCCAATTTCCCAGTTATGCCCCCAAAAGAGCCAAACAGTCTTTTCACTGCCAGACTACAATTCAAAGGAATCATCTCAGTCGATATTGTTGCCAGATACACTTGAATACACAATGTATAGTACAGTGCTACCTCGATTTTCGTGATTAATACATTTCACGGAAGCAAAAGATTGCCCTAATCATGGCAAGGTACAAGAATTTATCATGATTGTACTTTGTGCTACAATGTGATGTGGTGGGGTGAGGTTCATAACCGTTGGTGGATCGGTTCGTGGGATCGTTCGTCATGATGATGAGGCAACATGGGATTAGTCAGATGACAAATTGGGCAATTAGGCCAGTCGTTAGTCAGGACAATAGAAGCGATCAGTGGAGACGCAGGGATTAGTCCTCTGCTCCCCCCAACCTGAGGGCAGGGACCTATCATAGCAGAGTCCGGTACCGCTACGTCTGAACAGTAGGGATATATATAGATACAGTAAAGTCTCGTTATATCGATATTCAAGGGAGTCCGAAAAAATATCGATATAACCGGGACTATCAATATATCCGACCCTGCGCGCATGTAATTTTCTCCGTGCGTGCATAGAAATAGTATCGATATAACCGGGACTATCGATATATCCGATATCGATATAACGAGACTTTACTGTATATAGGGCCGAAACTACCAGTAAGATTTTAGTCTGCTGACGAAATTTCTTGGATAAGAAGCGAAACGTCCAACACCTTCAAAGAAGTACAGATGACGGCTGAAGAAACCTTTTCATCGATGGACCACTCCTGTACGACTGCGATCTTACACAGACGTATTCCTTGCATTTGTGTTTGTGTTTGTATGCAGGGACTCGTTCCTACTGTGCCTCTTGAACAGTGCCACCAGTTTCCTGGCCGGTTTCGCCATTTTCGCAGTGCTTGGTTTCATGGCGGAGGAGCAAGGAGTGGACATCGCCACAGTGGCTCAGTCAGGTGAAAACAGGACTTCAAACACGAATTAGACTAGTACTACCAGTGTCTGAAAGTCATGACAAAAAGTTAGGGGAAACCAGGGAAGACAACTCTGAAAAGTTGCCTACCCAGCCATAAAGTTGCCTGCCCCATTTTTCACAAGTTGAAACACAAGACAACTAATCGCAAATAACCATTGTTGAAAAGTATTGAGGATTGATAATCAGAATATATAACACAACAACACAACACTGCGGGTGAGCAGCGGCAGCCACATGCGCCAGCGTTCACTCAACCCGGAATAGCTAGCTAGTTAGACAGCTAATAGATAGCAAATAGATAGCTAGCTAGATAGCCAGAAACGGTGACCCCGTTCAACCCGGAATAACTCAAATAGATAGAAAGCTAGCTAGCTAGCTAATAGATAACTAATAGATAGCTATCTAGCTAGCTAGTTAGATAGAGAATAGATTACCTTCGGAAACCTCATTTAAGTCACTTTAAAATGATTAACTTTGGATTTTTGCAGCTTTAGATTGATTTCAAAGCTATTTTCATGATTTGTAACCTCACAGGACCCGGCCTGGCCTTCATTGCTTTCCCCAGAGCGGTCGCCATGATGCCTCTTCCCCAACTTTGGGCCATCTGCTTCTTCCTTATGATCATCATGCTGGGACTGGACACGCAGGTTATAGAAGATAGAGACATTTTGTGAAGCTCCTTAAAGGACAACCGACACCATTTTTTTGTTTGATATTGATATTTTTAATCAAATGAAAAAAACACCAATAAAAATGACTGAAATTGTCCCAAAACTACTTGAAAATAACCTCAGAAATGACGAGTTTCAAAGGCTCCGCCCCCTTGTTCGTGACATCACACCAGAACGTCTTGACTTGATCCAGAATCAAAACAATGGCTTCAGATTCAGAGAAGATAAAAAAGATGAAGATCAAAACTTCCATTTCGGACGGAAAGTGGGCAAAGTGTTCTTTGTACTGATGGTTAATTCTTTAATGTGATTTCACACCACCGACACCACCGTAGAACTACAAACAAGTATAAAAATACAGCTATTATTGACACATAAACATTTGGACTTTACATCAATGAACTAAAACGTATGCAATAAAATCGGGGTCGCCACAGCAAATCAGTGTCCTCCATCTTTAGAGGTTTGATCCACATGTTTGGATCTAAAATACCCAAAACACGCAGTATGATATTTTTAGTCAAATGCAAAACACCAATAAAAATGACTTAAAGTGTCCAAAATCTGCAAAAAAAAATCCAAAAACCGGGAAGTGGCCAGTTTCAGAAGCCCCTTTCCACAGGCTGATTAATTCCTTACACGGAGCTTTGTCGCCCTCTTCTGACTCTTTTTGGTGCAACACGAAGTTTTCAGACCAAAAAAAGTACAGCAAAATGCATTGGCGTGATAGAAGGACTGCTACAATATGTCCTTTTTTTTGGTCAGGGGCGTTCCTTCAGTGACGTAACGTGAGGACTCATCACCAACTCAAAAACAAGACTTCCAGAATATTAGCGCAAGTCTTAAAAAAATTGTGTCGTTTGTCCTTCAAACAAAAATATGATCTGGAATCTTGTTTTTTTTTTTCCTGCGGTGTAGTTTGTGAGTCTGGAAGCGCTGATGACATCCGTGACCGACTTGTACCCCCACCTGATCCGACGCGGCTACCGCAGAGAGCTGCTGCTGCTCTTTATCTGCCTCGTATGCTTCTTGATCGGGCTGATTATGGTCACGCCGGTAACGTGAGATCTGTGTGAACGTGTTCCAGCTAAGCTGCCACTTTAAATTTCACAACATTGTGTGTGTGTTGTAGGGTGGTCTGTATGTGTTCCAGATATATGATCACTTTTCATGCAGCGGAGCCAGTTTACTGCTTCTCTCCATCTTCCAGTCGATCGCCATTGGCTGGATCTACGGTAGGAAACAGCATACCTGTCAACCTTGGCTAATACGCATGTAGCAATAGTCGACTTAGCGTACTGGTACTGGGATGCTAATTCACACAAACGGACACCTTGTTCGTGTTTTTCGATGATCTCCTTCTCTCCTCGACCATCATTTTGTTTTGTGTCCTCTTTGGCTGAACACTAGCCTGTGGAGGGGTCTTTTCTGGTCCCATAATAGCAAAAGTACTCCACTCGATAACAAACCACGTCTAGCAGTGAATGAGTTTAGAACAACGCCAGGATTTCATCACTAACCAAATCTCGTGATATTGCATTTAATTTAAAGGACAACCGACACCATTTTTTGGTTTCATAACTGACATCAGAAAAACGTTTTATAGCATCTAAAATACCCAAAACACGTAGGCTGATATTTTTAGTCAAATGAAAAACACCAATAAAAATGACTTAGAGTGTCCCAAAACTACTTCAAAATGATCCCGGAAATGGCGCGTTTGAGAAGGTCCCGCCCCCTTGTTCGTGAAGTCACGCCAGGACGTCACGTCAGGCATCGTCATCAACTGGAAAACAAGACTTCCTGAATATTCAGCGCAAGTCTTAAAAAAAAAAAAAATAGCTATATGCCGTGGAATCTTTGTCAAATACGCTCAGTAGAAGTCATTTGAAGTGATTTTACAAATTATGGACAGAACTTGTCCGGAGGCGTCGGTTGTCCTTTAATACCCTCATACTTTTCCCACTCCTGATAGTGGTAATAATACAATGCAGGTTGGTTTTATTTTTATTTTTATTTTTATTTTTATTTTTATTTTTATTTTTATTTTTATTTTTATTTTTTTAATTTTAATTTTAATTTTAATTTTAATTTTAATTTTAATTTTAATTTTAAATTTTAATTTTTATCGGCAAGGTGCCGAGCGCTTTAGTTCGAACATCAAGCACATGACCGGCCATGAACCCCTGCTTCTCTTCAAGCTTTGCTGGAAATACTTGACGCCAACCGTGTGCACTGTAAGTGACATGCTCTGCATCAACCATGCGCATCCTGGACATCCCATCTTACACAAGTATTTTCATTCATTGGCGTCAAATCTTCCTTTCTTCCACTTGTAGGCTACTTTTTTGTTCTCTTTGGTCTGTTGGTCTCCGTTGAGTTTGGGGCAAGGCTTGGTGGCCCCATTATGGGCAACGGTTCTCGGCTGGCTCCTCACTCTTTCCTCCGTGTCTCTGATTCCCGTCTGGGCCTTCTATGCACTCGCCGTAACGCCGGGCACGCTCACACAGGTTCTAACTTTTGTTCCTTGAATTATTATTATTATTACAGTAAAGTCTCGTTATATCGATATCGGATATATCGATAGTCCCGGTTATATCGATACTATTTCTATGCACGCACTGAGAAAATTACATGCAAACGGGGTCTGATATATCGATAGTCCCGGTTATATCGATATTTTTCGGACTCCCTTGAATATCGATATAACGAGACTTTACTGTATTATTATTATTATTATTATTATGCTAGCTATTTACTATTTATAAGATTTCTGGCTGGCTAGCTATCTAGCTAGTTGCATGTATTCTATCTAGCTGGCTATCTAGCTGACTGGATATCTAGCTAGGTACAGCTATCTATCTAACTCACTAGCTCACTAGCTATCTAGCTAGCTGGCTATCTCATTAGCTAGCTAGCTAGCTATCTATTTGATATCTATTAGCTATCTGTTTGCTATCTATTAGCTATCTAGTTGGCTGGCTGGCTATCTATCCATTAGCTATCTATTATCAAGCTCGCTAGCTTTCTATCTATTTGAGTTACTTCCACCGCAAACTCGACACAAGCTGTCCAGCATAAAGTCAGCCAGGCAGATAGCCGGCTAATCGATAGCTAGATGGATAGATGGCGAGATGGATATATGGCTAATAGATAGCAAGCTAGATAAACAGCCAGTTAGCTGGCTATCTAGCTAGCTATATGTTTGCTGTCTATTAGCTATTTAACTAACTAGCTGGCTAGCTAGCTAGCTATCTATTTATCTCGCTATCTATCTATTAGCTAGCTATCTATCTATTAACTAGCTATTAGCTAGCTAGCTTTCTATCGATTTGAGTTATTTCGGGTTGAGTGAACGCGGGCGCGTGTGGCTGCCGCTGCTCACCCACAGAAAAAAACTTATCCTGTGACTGTAAAGTGACCTTGTGAGTTTTGAAAGACGCTTATAAATGAAATGTATTATTATTATTATTATTATTATTATTAAATGTTATTCTAGATGCATAATTGTAAACTTTTGCATCCCCCCGTAGCGCTTCCAAAATCTGTGCAAACCCACCGCAAACTCGCCACAAGCCTTCCAGCATCATCCCGACAACTCGGCCACCTACAGCCTCGCTTGTCCCAAAAGCGAGAAGCCATCAGCACTCATTGGACGTGTCGTTGAGGATCAATGAGTTGAGAGTCATCGATGATGTGCCGATGTGGATGCGGCTTGGAATTGATGCGTATTTACATGGCATAGATAATCTCTTTTTGTCAAAGGATGCTACCGCTTTGTGTTTGCATTTGACATTTAGCTTGTAGCAGAACGTGCACATTTCACCACGATGTCTCTGATCCACTGGTGAAAAGGACGCTTTGATCTTTTCCTCTTTCATCTAGAACTGCTTCATGCAACAAAGAGGGTGCAGAAAGTGCTGAAAAAGATTGAATGACTGTCGTTTTGCTGAAATTTGTTATTTAATTTTGTATTTTTTTGTTCTTTTGACTTCAAGATGGCGCCGCAAGAATGGCTGCCTTTACAGCAGCTCCTGTATTTTGTTTTTCTACTTCTTCCTTTCCTCTTTTTTCATCACTTTCCTGCTGTGAAATGTAAATTTCTCCACTGTGTGACGAATAAAGGTTCAAGTTAGTACAGAGCCGGACCGACAATGATTATAAGGCACCATAAATGTATATTAATAATAATAATAATAATAATAATAATAATCCATTTCATTTCTAAGCAGCTTTCAAAACGCTCAAGGTTGCTTTACAGTTTACGTTTTGTAGGTGAGCAGCGTTCACTCAACCCAAAAGTAACTCAAATAGATAAAAAGCTAGCTAGCTAGCTAATACGTAGATAGCTAATAGATAGCTAGATAGAGAGCTAGACAGTCATATGGCTAATAGCTAGCTGGTTAGTCACTTAGATAGCTAGCTAGCTAGCCATCCAAATAGCTAACAGATAGCTAATAGATAGAAAATAGCTATCATTAGGGCCAGTTATAATAATAATAATAATACATTTCATTTCTAAGCGCCTTTCAAAACTCTCAAGGTCACTTTACAGTCATCGGGTACATTTTGTGGGTGAGCAGCGGCAGCCACGCGCACCAACGTTCACTAAACCCGGAAGAAATATTTGTGTTACTGTTTAAAGAGTTAATGGCAACAGCTGCTTAAATAGATTTGGTGCGTATGGCACCTGCTTGAGGAGAGTCGCTGGAAAAGGTGGTGGACAGGGTGCGGAGGGTCCAGTATTATGTTCCGTGCTCTTGTCTTGATTATTGCAGTGTACAAGTCCTCGTGAGTTGGAAGGGCGGTGCCAATGATTTTTTTTTCTGCATCCGAATCATCTTTATTGCCATGTATGTAGAACACACAAGGAATTTTTCTCCGGTAGAACACGCCGCACTAGTATCATCATCAAAAAAATTGCAAAGAGGCACGATACAGTTCTATTTTGGTTACTGTTGATAGTGTTAATAGTGACAGGGGAAGAGCTCTTTAAATGTCACCTGGATTTAATGCGCATGGATCGATCGCGCCTGCTTGAGGGGGAGTCGCTGGATGAGGTGGTGGGCAGGGTGCGGAGGGTGCTGTCCTAACTGCCATGTTCGTTTTTAGGCGCGCGTCCTTGATTTGAGATGCGAGAAGACTAGAAATGCTGCCTACAATCTCACCCTCGCTGCTCAGCGACGATTTACCAGAAGAGAAGATGTGCAAACTCAGTTTGGGCCTTGTGTGATGATTTTGGCAATCAAATCAGGTTGTAGAGAGCACGTGTTGACTTTCGAATAGCTGTAAGAGCGTTCCGACAGCGCCACTTCCATCCAAACTCAGCTCGGCGGTTATGTAAAAGGGATCAACTTGTCAATGAGCCGTATTGGATTCTTTCCTTTTTCAGGCCCGTGAAATTGGCGCGGTGCTTCCATCCACGTGGCGCGACACGTGGAGGCTCTCCATGGTTGTTTTGGTGATGTTCTGTATGTGGGGGAGGGCGAGGGAGGAAGGCCCAGGACGGTTGATGTCCATATGGTTGCTTTGGCATACAATCTCTCGTCTCAGATGATCGGGATTAAAAGTCATCCAATGGGGGAGTGTGAATACTAATCGAGGGAGAGAGACGAGCGACCGTTGTTAGGGATTCAAGCCAAAGTGTGTTTGCGGATGGACACCATCTTCCTGTTGTAGCAAACTGATCAAACATTCCCAATTTCACATTATTTTGACATGCACCAGAGAGTCGCGAGTACGAAAAACTCCCGTTGTATTATTTCTGAAACTTAACATGTATGCTAATAGATAGCGAGCTAGATAGCTACATAGCTAAGCGCTAGATAGCTACATAGCTAAGCGATAGCTAGCTAGATAACGAGCCAGTCAGCTACAAAGCTAATAGATAGCAAATAGATAGCTAGCTAAGTAGCCAGCTAGGATAGCTTAATAGCAGAGATAGCTAACTAGGTAGAGAGCCAGTCAGCTAGATAGCTAATGGATAGCAAATAGATAGCTAGCCAGCTAGATAGCTATATAGCTAAGAGATAGCTAGCCAGCCAACTAGATAGCAAATAGATAGCTAGCTAGTTAGCCAGCTAGATAGCTGGATAGCTTCATAACAGATGGATGGATGGATGGATGGATGGATGGATAGATAGATAGATAGATAGATAGATAGATAGATAGATAGATAGATAGATAGATAGATAGATAGATAGATAGATAGATAGATAGATAGATAGATAGATAGATAGATAGATAGATAGATAGATAGATAGATAGATAGATAGATAGATAGATAGATAGATAGATAGATAGATAGATAGATAGATAGGTTGTTAGCTAGCTAACTAGTTAGATAGATAGATAGATAGATAGATAGATAGATAGATAGATAGATAGATAGATAGATAGATAGATAGATAGATAGATAGATAGATAGATAGATAGATAGATAGATAGATAGATAGATAGATAGATAGGTTGTTAGCTAGCTAACTAGTTACATAGATAGATAGATAGATAGATAGATAGATAGATAGATAGATAGATAGATAGATAGATAGATAGATAGATAGATAGATAGATAGATAGATAGATAGATAGATAGATAGATAGATAGATAGATAGATCTCTGTGCACACATAAGTCCAGCCATATAAATAAAAATATTTGATATTGTGTATTTTTTACATGAGTAATTCGTTTTTCCACATAATTTTACATGATTTTTGCTAGTTAGTTAATTTAATCAACAAAAAAACAAACAAACAAACAAACAAACTGAGGAGCCATTTGGGAGCCATAAGAGTCGGATCTTTTTAGTGATCTGAGCCAAAAAGAACCGGCTCTCTGAAAAGAGCCGGAATTCCCATCACTACTGTGGATTGATTCAGACGTAGCACTACCGAAGGCCTCGGAGTGACATGCACGGCCCGCCGCTGATTTTCGAAGTCCTCGCCTCTCTCTCCTACTTGAGTGATTTGAGGAAGCGAGCTCAAGCGAGGACGGGGAGGCGGTGATGGAGTGCAAAGGGGGCAGGACTTTTCAGCTGTGTCCTATTAAGAGCAAACTTTGTGATTTGCTTCTCGCAAGTTGAGCTCAAGCCTGCGCGACGACGTTCCATCTCCATCTCTGCTCCTCTCGCCGCTTTTGTTGACGCCGTTTTTACGTGGGGCAGAATGGGCGTTCTGGACCGGCAATTAAGTTTTTGGTCTCCTTAATTCGTCCTCGGAACGTTCTCAAAGTCGGACAAGGACGACGTGGATGCCGCACCGTGTGGAATGAACAATGGCGAAGAGGCTGCTCGGTGCTCCGGCCGACGGCATGCTTGGCTTTCGTCTACTGTTGCTGGGTGTCCTGCTGGAGTTGGAAACCGGTACCGGTGGGGGGGTCTCGGTTTTCCAAGGCTTTTATCTGCCACCTGCCAACGACTCGCTGCTCGCGCCGGCCAGGAGGACCGACGGGGTCGTGCGAACTGTCGACCGGATCTATCACGGAGGGGGGAAGGCGGGGTACCTCCTCTACCTGGACGGGGTTCGCTTCCAACTGGACCTGGAGCGCGACGAGTCGGCGTTGTCGCGTCACTTGAGCCCCCGGTACGTCCTCGCGATGATGGGGGGCAGCGCGGAGGCTTTACGGCGGGACTGCGTCTACCGGGGGACGGTCAACGGCAAGCCGGAGTCGCTGGCCGTCTTCAACCTCTGCGGCGGAGGTCTGGAAGGCTTCTTCGCCGTTCACGGCGTGCGCTACGCGGTCACGCCGATCGTCCGGGCCAAGGGACACGAGAACGACGCGCGCGCACTGCAGGATAAGGACGCCGAACGCGCTCTCCACGTGTTCACGCGGGAGAGCTTTACGTTCGAACCCGTGCGTGACGGTCGCGAGAGCTGCGGGACGCGAGACGGACGCCGAGGACGCAGGGACGCGGCGGGGAAAAGACGCGGCGGGAGGACCGGAGAGAGGCTCTCTGCGCGTCATCTGGGCGCGAACAGGTTGAACCTCGTTCGACTCGCGGCTGAGGACGGCCTGATGCGTCGGCGTAGGAGGTCGGTCTCTCGCGCCAGGCACGTGGAGCTGCTTCTAGTAGCGGACGAAACCATGACGAAAAAGTACGGCAAGGACTTGAACCACTATCTCCTCACGCTGGCGTCCATCGCCTCCAAGTTGTACGGCCACGCCAGCATCGAGAACCCCATCCGGTTGTCGGTGGTCAAAGTCACCGCCGTCACGGACAAGGACAAAGGATTGGAAGTGTCCAAGAACGCGGCGGCGACCCTGAAGAGCTTCTGCAAATGGCAGAACCAGCAAAACCCGCTGGACGACGACCACCAACACCACCACGACGCCGCCATCCTCTTCACTAGGCAGGTAAACAAACTTCCTTCGGCTTGGTTTGGCGTCTCGCGGCGTCCTCCAGACCCCGAGCGGCCGCTTAGCGACCAGGTGCGATGCCAAGGGCAACCGAGTGACGTCATCCGACGGCTTGTTTACGTTTTGGATGGCGGGCGGCTGCTTTCTGCTTCGTGACACGTTGCGTGAAAGTTGCTGACGCGGTTACTTGTGACACACGCGGGGATGCATCTGGGGCATTACAAATTATAATAATAATAATACATTTCATTTATAAGTGTCTTTCAAAACTCTTAAGGTCACTTTACAGGATAAGGTTTCCTGCCACACGCGCCAGCGTTCACTCAACTCGGAAGTAACTTAAATAGATGGAAAGCTAGCTAGCTAGCCAGCTAGTTAGTTAAATATCTAATAGACAGCAAACATATACCTAGCTAGATAGCCAGCTAACTGTCTGGCTATTTAGCTAGCTATCTATTAGCCATCTATTCATCTAGCTATAGATTAGCTGGCTATCTGGTGGGTTTGCACAGCTTTTGGAAGCGCTACGGGGGGATGCAAAAGTTAAAAATTATACATCTAGAATAACATTTAATAATAATAATACATTTCATTTATAAGTGCCTTTCAAAACTGTCAGGGTCACTTTCATCATCATCATACATTTCATTTCTATGCGCCTTTCAAAACTCTCCAGGACACTTAACAGTCACAGGATATTTTTTTCTGCGGGTGAGCAGCGGCAACCACACACGCCAGCGTTCACTCAACCCGGAAGTACCTCAAATAGATAGAAAGATAGCTAGCTAGCCAATCAATAGCCAACAAGTACCTAGCTAGATAGTGAATATATAGCTTGCTAATATAATGCTATATAGCTAATAGATAGCCAGCCAACTAGATAGCTAATATGCTCCCTGACTCAAATAGCTAGCTAAATACGGTATTTTAACAGAAGTTTGTCATATGCGGCGCAGACCACGTAGCAATATGCGCTAATCGTAATAGCCTAGCACCAGTGTTGGCGCAGTGAAGGTGCAAAGTTGCACCAGTGGCTGTCAAGATGTGGAAATGGCGCAAAGTCGCCGCCCACATGCATCCTTGACACACGGAGACCAAAGCCTGTGATGATTTTGACGACGACCTGTCATGTTAGTTGATCCTTTGACTTCCAACTTGAGAACCGGCCTCCAAAGTGCCCCACCGCCCCTTTCCTGCCTTCCTTTTGTGTGTTTCACATTGCTCGGCATCTGTGAAGCAGCCATAAAAAAAAGTGTCTTTCCTGTGTGCGGTGTTTTTCTGGGCAGACTTGTCCGTGTTTCTGGCCTACCCTCCCAGTCCCCCGACAGCATTCAAACCAGACAAAAACAATTCCCAGGAATGTTAAAATTTGTTGTTAAAAGACAACCGACACCTCCGGACAAGTTGCTTCCATAATTTGTAAAATGACTTCAAATGACTTCAAATACTGAGCGCTCAACTCAAATAGATCAACTCAAAAAGATCAAGTTAGCTAGCTAGCTAATAGATTGCTAGCTAGCTCGTTAGAGAGCTAATAGATAGCAAATAGATAGCTAGCTAGGTAGCCACAAACGGTGACCCTGTTCAACCGGGAAGTGTTGTTAAAGCGCTATATAAAACCAATATGTATTTATTGCCTTGTTTTATCGACCGCCGCCCTCATTTCAAGCTCATATAACTCCAGACCCATATCATTTATGAATTAACTCTTTTTTTTATGATGGAAGAAGAGAGTCTAAGGTTTTTTTAGGCTGCATTGAATGTTTATGTCGTCCTAAAACTCAATATTCTGTGGGTCCTGGAATTTGAGTGACTATGACAAAAACCCTGGCGCTGGAGTGGACACATTTTTAGCACATCGTCTGGCAGTCAATGAGTTAAATGGCCCAAAGTGGGACCCCGCCTTGCACGCTTGCCGACTTTGTCCGCATAGTTATGTCATTTAACCTTTTACACGGAATTTGCACGTGCCGCGGCGACTCCTCCCTTTTCCTGCGCACTTGACAAACCCGCAAGGTACCACGTCGGTGAGTTTTTGTCTATATCACAAGTGTACATTTCCCAGCTCCTGCCGCCGTGGCAGACGGCCCCTCTATTTATTTTTGCTGTTCTTGATATTTCACACGTTATACTTGGTCTGGCATACTTGGTCTGGCATCTGTTGCAATACAAAATTGAACTTACGGCATCTCTGTCCGAACATTTTTCAACATACTGTTCCCGCAAAAATGTTCATATGTACCATAACGTCGTAACTCGAATGTTTGTAAGCTGGGGAGCGTCTGTGTCGCCTTCACTGTGGAGCTTTTCTCACCCTTTGGTTTGTTCGCAAAGAAAAATAACTAACACTTCCCTTTGAAGGAAGTCTACGTTTTTGCACCCATATACAGGTAACATCCAAGTTATGACCGGTTCTGTTCCGACAAAACGGATGTAAGTCAAACGGTCGTAAGTCGAAATCCATTCAAAATGGCCGACACGACAGGATAATATCCAATGTCAATCTGTTGTTTTTAAGCAACGTTTTCTATTAAATACTATTATATACCAAACCGTTTACAGTACATTTATAAATATTATAACTTTTAGTGTCATTTTTATCATTTTATATTTCATATTATCGATTTTTATTACTGTATACCTCTACCTGTAATGTATACCAAACTGTTCACTGTACAGTTTATTTATACTTTTTATACTTACCGTTTAGTATCGTCGGACATGCGTTCTGCTGACCCAAATACGCACGGCTTCCCACGCATGTGCGCTATTGAAAATTCACACGTTCGGAAGAAAAAAAGCAGTGTACATTACTACAGGAAATGTTGCCTAGATGGTATCTGTAACTGTATAACTACTGTACTGAGGGTCGTCATGCAGTAGATTGCTGTACGAGTGTGTGACATGCTGGCTGGCCAAAATTGTTGTACGCGTTGCCGGCTGCTTGCGCGTTGCGATGCCAGGCGTAGAATTAAATAAATAAAATGAAAAATAAAAAAGGGTCTGGTGGTCGTAAGTACGGGTGGTCGTAACTCGGATGTTACCTGTATATATCCCTACTGTCCAGAGGTGGCGGAGCAGAGGACTATTCCCTGAAGCTACATTGATGACATCTTTTGTCCTGACTGATTATGGTCTATGACTGGCCCTGATTGCACCATTCACCCTGGTATCATGCTGATGAGGTGATACAAGCAACATTTTTAGTTCGCTGACTAAGCTTTTCGGATGAGAAGCAAAATGTCCGACACCTTCAAAGAAGTCCAGATGACGGATGAAAAAAAACCTTTTCATGGAAAGTTCAACGATGGAGGTGGTCTCCTCTCGATGGAGTCATGACATCAGAAGCTTCCTCAGACGTTGAACGTCTGCTCGGCTGTTTGTTTAACTCGGTCCGGCTCTCACGCGTCGGCCGCCTGACTTTCTCATCCATGCAGCCACCTGCTCGCCTTGTTATTTCTGCCAATCCCACCGTAACTCGAAGCGGCTATCCGCCCACCAACTCTGCTAGCTCTCTTTCATTTCCGGCATCTGCCCATCCCGCCCCCCCCTTTTTTTGGCCGACTTCCTTTCATTTTGTTTCTCTTTTACGACCATTTTGCTTTTCTCTCTTGTCTAATTTCCAAAAGGGAAAAATATTCTTGGTCGTCATAACAAGCCAAGTTTGTATTTTTCTTCTTTTGATCCGCGCTTGAGTTTGGAAACGGCGGCCATCTTGGATGACTTTGGTGAAGAAACAAATAGAAAAAGAAAGGGGTGAAACAGTGTCCGAAACTTTGTCGACATTCCTGCTGTTAGATAGAAAATAAGCAGTTGGCTTGACGGCACACAATTAGAGGAGAGGGCACTCGGTAGTTTCCCTTCGTTTCCCTTCGTTGGTCATGTGCGTGTCTTGAAGCACGGTTGCCATTTTGTCGCATGGCACGTGTTCATCCATGTTTGTTTACTACAAGCACATGGACTGTATTTGTTTGCATGAACAGAAATAGATAGCTAGCTAGCTAGAGCTAGATAGCCAGCCAATAGCTATCTAGCTAGCTAGATAGCCAGCCAATATCTAGATAGATAGCTAATAGCTAGCTCGCCATATAGCCAGCCAGTTAGCTAAATAGTTAATAGGCATCAAATAGACAGCTAGCTAGATAGCCAGATAGATTTGTACAATGATGGTTTTTAGTAGATGAACTCTCCAGGGACTTGCAGGACAGTGAAGGGCTCCTCAAACGTCTAGCTATTAGCTAGCTAGCTTTCTGAGTTATTCCGGGTTGAGGGACCGGCTGGCGCGTACCACCTAGCCGGTCTAGTCTGCGGCTGGATCAAAGCATAGCTTAAGTAGCCCGCCATGAGAAGAAATAATGCATATGTGAAACGGCCGCATCTTGGAATTGAAGCGGATTTACGTGGGATTAGGCGATGTGAGACAATCTTTGGATGCGACAGCTTCCTGTTTGCTTTCAACATTTAGCTTGTAGCAGACATGCACATTTCACCATGATGTCCTCTATCCACTGGTGAAAAGAATGATTTGTCTGCTTCACTTTCATCTAGAACTGCTTCAGACAACAAAGTGGGTGCAGAAAAGTGCTTCCGATTAGATGACTGTCTGTGTCTTTTGTGTCACATTATTTGTTCTTTCGTTTTTTGTTGTTGTTATTTTTGTTGTTGTTTTGACTTCAAAATGGCGCCGCAAGAGTGGCTGCCTTTACAACATCTCTGTACAGTGATACCTCAGCTTCTGAACTTAATTGATTCCCAGAAAGTGTGTGTAAGGCGAAAAGTTCATCTTCCAAACATTTATTTCCCATAAGAAACCATTAAAATGAAAATAATCCGTTCCCAGGTCCCCATAAAACATAGTTTTCTACAAAATAAGCCTTAAAACTACACAAAATACACCTCATTTTATGTATAATAAATGTGCTATTGTATTGTAATGAAAGAAATAAACTGTAATGTATAATAAAATTGTTTTATTGGCCTTTGTGATGGTAGTTTATATAGTTGCCTTTTGACAATGTCCGAGTGAAGTTGCAGTGTTTTCTCGGCGATAATACCCTCACTCACACTGTCCCCTGCTAGCTGTTTTCCATTAATCCAAATCAACAAAAGTTTGTCAACCTCTTCTATTGCCTGAGACTGTTGCTTAGACAACACAGAAACACCGTTAGCCACACGTAGCAATGGTCGACTTAGCTGGGACGCAAAGTCGCACAAACGCACACCTCGTTTGTCGTTAGGGCTGCTTTAAAGTCTTTCCGTAAACATTTTTTTGCAGGACCTCTGCGGCCATCACTCATGTGACACTCTGGGAATGGCAGACGTCGGCACGATTTGCTCTCCGGAGAGAAGCTGTGCCGTCATCGAGGATGACGGGCTTCACGCTGCGTTCACAGTGGCGCATGAGATCGGTAAGTGTTAGAGATGTTTGTTGGGACGCTGTAAACAAAGGCTCGGACGCAAGAAGGTTGTCTTTTACTGCCATTCATGACTGACGCTCAACCTCTGCAGCCCTCTGTTGAGCTATTTATTGCGAGTACAGTAGTCTTGTTATATCGATATTCAAGGGAGTCCGAAAAAATATCGATATAACCGGGACTATCGATATATCGGACCCTGTTTGCATGTAAGTTTCTCCGTGCGTGCATAGAAATAGTATCGATATAACCGGGACTATCGATATATCCGATATCGATATAACGAGACTTTACTGTATATGCAAATTGAAGTGATACATTAGTAAAACACCGTCTTCTTGATTTGAATACCGTGATACCTCAATTTACGAACGCTTTCGCTCATGAAATTTTATCCTTACGAACATTAAATTCGCGAGAATATAATCTTGGCATACGAACTACTTTTCGGCGGACGAACCATACCACACGGTGCCACGGTGGCTGGCGGAGGAGTTTTCATCACCCCCTTTCTATGAGCGCGGACATGGTTTGTTACAGAGTGGAGTACTTTTGCTTTTATGGGACCGAAAAAGACCCCACCACAGGCTAATGTTGAGCCGAAGAGGATACAAAAGAAAATTCCGATTGAGCAGCAAGAGATCATTGAAAAACACCAACAAGGTGTGCGTTTGTGTGACTATTTTGAGGCAATAGGGGGCGAAATGTCGCACCAAAAAAGATGCAGAAAATGGCGACAGAGCTCCATGTAAAGAATTAATCAGCCCGTTTCCACAGGCTGATTAATTCCTTACACGGAGCTTTGTCGCCCTCTTCTGCCTCTTTTGGGTGCAAAGTAACAAACAAAGTACAGCAAAATGCATTGACGTGATGGAAGGACTGCTGTCCTTTTTTCTGTCAGGGGCGTTCCTTCAGTGACGTCACGTCACGTCAGACTTCCGGAATATTCAGCGAGAGTCTTAAAACGTAAAATATAGCTACATGCGGTGGAATCTTTGTAAAGTATGCTCAGTAAAAGTCATTTGAAGCCATTTTACAAATTATGGACACAACTTGTCCGGAGACGTCGGTTGTCCTTTAAATATGCTAACTTTTTTTATATGATTATATTTATATTTTTTTTATATGATAACTTTATTCTGTCTATTCTCTATCAGTAAGCATGACTACAGTTGTTAAGACGTGATCGGGCTTGCTCATCTGTCATCAGCTTTGCGGTTGTCAAAAGAAAAGCACTTGAGGGTTCATTGTTTTGTTTTGTTTTTCTCATTCTTGCCGCATGTGCAAACCTGTGGCATCATTTCTCTGTTCCCGTCAACCGTGAACAAACATTCCTTTCCTCCATGTGCGCCTCAGGTCATTTGCTGGGTTTGTCCCACGACGACTCGAAATTCTGCGAGGAACGTTTTGGCGTGAACAGCGACAAGAGGCTCATGTCTTCCATCCTCACCTCCATTGATGCGTCCAAACCTTGGAGCCGTTGTACCTCGGCAACCATCACAGACTTCTTTGACGATGGCAACGGTGAGCATGTTTTTTTTTCCGAAGCGCATGTTCAAAGTTATTTTCATCGCGCCCCGATGCGTATGTGGCACAGTCGCGCCTTGGAATTGAAGCGGATTGACGTGGGATTAGGAAATGTGAGACAATCTATGGATGCTACAAGTTGCTGTTTTAACTAATAGATACCCTGTGACTATAAAGTGTATTTGAGAGCTTTGAAAGGCGCTTGAAATAAAATGTATTATTATTATTATTATTATTATTATTATTATTATTATAAATCTAAAAACAAGGATTGGCTACCTAGCCAGCGATCTATTTGCTATCTATTCACTATCTAACTAGCTAGCTGGCTAGCTAGCTATTTGCTATCTATTCACTTATTTGCTATCTATTTGCTATCTATTCGCTATCTAACTAGCTAGCTGGTTACCTAGCTAGCTCATTAGTTGCTAAATATTCGCTATTTAACTAACTAGCTGGCTACCTAGCTATCTATTTACTATCTATTCGCTATCTAACTAGCTAGCTGGCTACTTAGCTACCTATTCATTTGCTGTCTATTTGCTATATATTCGCTATCTAACTAGCTAGCTGGCTACCTAGCTAGCTATCTATTTGCTGTCTATTCGCTATCTAACTATCTAGCTGGCTGCCTAGCTAGCTATTCATTTGTTATCTATTTGCTATCTATTCGCTATCTAACTAGCTAACTATCTAATAATAAGAATACATTTCATTTGTCAAAACTCTCAAGAACACTTTACAGTCACAGGATATTTATTAGTTATCTATTAGCTAGCTAGCTAACTTTCTATCTATTTGAGTTATTTGCGGGTTGAGTGAACGGTGGTGCGTGTAGCTGCCGCTGCTCACCCGCAGAAAAACTGATCTTGTGACTGGAAAATGACATTGAGAATTTTGAAAGGCTGGCTAGCTAGTTATGTAGTTGGCTACCTAGCTGGCTATTTAAGTGCTATCTATTTGCTCATTTGCTATTTGCTATCTATTTGCTATTTAACTAGCTAGCTGGCTACCTAGCTAGCTATGTATTCGCTATCTATTTGCTATCTAACTAGCTAGTTGGCTACGTAGCTAGCTCTTCATTTTCTATCTATTTGCTATCTTATTATTATTATTGTACGCCGTGAAAACAAAAACAAAGTAACGCTTCACCGCCATCATCTGATGCTTGACGGTTCCGCCCTTTTTCGCTGCAGCCGAGTGCCTTCTGGACTCTCCCCGCCAACCCCTGCTGGGTCCCGAAGAGCTCCCGGGGCAAAGCTACGACGCCGTGCGCCAGTGCCGTTTAGCTTTTGGACCGGAATACACCGTGTGCCCCGGTATGGACGTGTGCTCCCGGCTGTGGTGCGCCGTCATTCGCCAGGGGCAGATGGTGTGTCTGACCAAGAAGTTGCCGGCGGTGGAGGGAACACCCTGCGGGAAAGGACGCATCTGCCTGCAGGGCAAGTGCGTGGATAAAACACGCAAGAGGCATTACTCGGTAGGGAAGTCCAAAAGTTTCTGCCATTGCTCGGAAAGCGAGGAATTCTTGATAAGATTCTTGATTTATGCCCTAGTCTTCCAACCACGGCAGTTGGAGTTCTTGGGGTTCCTGGGGGTCATGTACCAGAACATGCGGCGGCGGAGTGCAATTTGCCCAGCGGTTATGCAACAACCCTCCGCCGCGTAACAACGGCCGTTACTGCACTGGGAAGAGAGCCATCTACCGCTCGTGCAACGTCACGCCATGCCCACCGTCAAGTGAGTGTGCAGCATTCGGAGTTAACCGCGCTACGTCTACCTAGCTAGCTGTCTTGAAAGCCGCTGCTTAGAAAGAAACGTATCCGTGATGTAAAGTGATTATTATTAAAGGCGCTATTAAATTATTATGTATTATTATTATTATTATTACTAACTAGCTATTCGCTAGCTAACTTTTTATTTATTTGTGTTATTCCGGGTTGAGTGAACGCTGGCGCATGTTGCTGCCGCTGCTCACCCACAGAAAAACTGATCCAGTGACTGTAAAGTGTCCTTGAGAGTTTTGAAAGGCGCTTAGAAAGAAAATGTATTATTATTATTATTATTATTATTATTATTATTATTATTATTATTATTATGCTTCTTGTTCTTGTTCTTCTTGTTCTTGTTCTTCTTCTCCTTCTTCATGTTCTTCTTCTTTTCTTCTTCTTGTTCTTGTTCATCCTGTTCTTGTTGTTCTTCTTCTTGTTCTTGTTGTTATTGTTGTTGTTGTTGTTGTTGTTGTTGTTCTTCTTCTTCTTCTTCTTCTTATTATTATTATTATTATTATTACACTTCTTCTTGTTCTTCTTTTCCTTCTTCGTGTTCTTCTCCTTCTTCATGTTCTTCTTCTTGTTGTTCTTCTTCTTGTTCTTGTTTTTGTTCTTCTTGTTCTTGTTCATCCTGTTCTTGTTTTTCTTATGTTTCTTGTTCTTGTTCTTCTTCTTGTTCTTGTTCTTCTTCTTGTTCTTCTCCTTCTTCTTGTTCTTCTTCTTCTTGTTCTTGTTCTTCTTCTTCTTGTTCTTCTTCTTGTTCTTGTTTTTGTTCTTCTTGTTCTTGTTCTTGTTCATCCTGTTCTTGTTTTTCTTATGTTTCTTGTTCTTGTTCTTCTTCTTGTTCTTCTTCTTCTTGTTCTTGTTCTTCTTCTTGTTCTTGTTCTTCTTCTTCTTCTTCTTCTTCTTCTTCTTCTTCTTCTTCTTCTTCTTCTTCTTCTTCTTCTTCTTATTATTATTATTATTATTATTATTATTATTATTAACCGTTTTGGGTTACACTGTGGTCCTCCAGATAAGAGTTTCCGGCAGGAACAATGTGAGGTGCGCAACGGCCCGCAAACGGATCCCAAAGGGGTGAAAACCTTTGTGGAGTGGGTGCCCAAATATGCCGGAGTTCTCCCGAAAGACGCCTGCAAACTCACCTGCAGAGCCAAAGGAACCGGTTACTACGTGGTGTTCTCGCACAGGGTGAGTTTTTGGCAAAAGGGGCAATGGCGCTAGGAGATTATAAAGCAGTCATGCATCTGGGCAGCTTTGTAACTCTACTGCGCCTAGCACCGGCGCTAGGCTATTACGATTAGCGCATATTGCTACGTGAGCCGCGCCACATAGGACGTACTTCTGGTAAAATATCTAAAGAAACAAATGTAGTTAAAGGACAACCGACACCAGTTTTTTGTTTCCTAACTGACATCAGAAAAACGTTTTATAGCATCGAAAATACCCAAAACACGCAGGCTGATATTTTAGTCAAATGCAAAACACCAATAAAAATGAGTTAAAGTGTCCCAAAACTACTTCAAAATGGGGAGCAGAGGACTACTCCCTGCGGCTCCACTGATTACTTCTATTGTCCTGACTGATTACTTTTATTGTCCTGCCTGAGTATCAGGTCTACGACTGACCTGATTGCCCCATTTGCTCTGGTATCACCTCATCAGCATAACTAAGCCTATGTTGCCTAAGCAGTCTGTTGTACGAACGATCCAAATTGAACCTCAACCCACCATGGCGGTTCAGTGTAGGATTTTGCTGTTTTATGAACATAGCTTCTTTTCAAACCATCTATATTCTTTCGTTAAGATTTTAACTATTGCTGCCAAGAAACGTAAGTAAAACAAAGCATTCCAATGGGTGATGTTAACGAAACTCCCGGTTTTCAGGTGATAGACGGGACCGAATGCCGTCCTTCCAGCAGCTCGGTGTGCGTGAAGGGGAAATGCGTGCGAACAGGCTGCGATGGCATCATAGGCTCCAAACTTCAATTTGACAAGTGTGGCATATGCGGCGGCGACAGCACGGGATGCGTCCGGGTTGTGGGCAACTTCACCAAGAAAAGGTAAGAACACTTACAAACCTGGATGCGGGTAACGTAAAAACCCAAAAACGATTGTCCTTTAGCCGCCCAGCTAACCCACGTCTCCTCTCACCCCGACAAACAGTAAAGGCTACACCGATGTAGTGAAAATCCCCGCAGGCTCCACCCACATCAAGGTCCGTCAGCACAAACCCAAAGATCAAAACCGTTACACCGCCTACCTCGCCCTGCGCAAACCCAACGGCCATTACCTCCTCAACGGCAAGTTCATGATCTCCACCTCCGAGACCATCATTCCTCTCAACGGCTCCGTGCTCAACTACAGCGGCTGGAGTCAAAGGGACGAATGGCTCCACAGTATGGGCCCCGGGGCCATTCAAGAAGCTTTGGTCATCCAGATCTTAGCGACGGATGCTAAAAAAACCCTGGATGTCCGTTATAGCTTCTTCATGCCGCGCCGAACATCTCCGCAGCAGGCGCCGGCGTTGCTTGCCCCCAGCTTGAATCTGGCCCACTTACGGGGCACGACAACTGGCGCCCTAAGAACCACCCGTAGTAGCGCTACGACATCCTCCCCTACCCCGTCTATCCTGGTTCCTACGGCAACGGCGGCTTCCTTACTGACTACGCCGCCGTCTGGACCTCAATGGGTAACAGGAGTTTGGATGAGATGCTCCAGGACTTGTGACAGCGGTTGGCAGAGTAGGACTGTTCAGTGTAAGGACCAGGATGGGAAACTGTCTAAGGGATGTTTACTGGATTCTCGTCCCTCTGCTTTTAAACACTGTCTTGTGACAAAATGTTAAAATGGCTAAACGGGATGGGGGAACCAAGACTTTTGAAGGACAACATAAAGTGGTTCCAGAAAAAAAGTATCAAGTACATGGGTGTATGGACCAAATATTTGAAGACATAGTCTGGAACAGTGGTTCTTAATCTTGTTGGAGGTACCGAACCCCACCAGTTTCATATGAACCCTTCTTCCAATGACTGTCGTAACTAACTGCAATCTAGACTTGAGGGGTGGACTTCTGTAGCGGAGGATCCACCGAACCCCTAAGACCGACACACCGAACCCCTAGGGTTCGATCGAACCCAGGTTAAGAACCACTGGTCTGGAACCATAATCAGGGCTGTGAATGTTGAACCAAGTCTCACAGAGAATCTGCTTGAAAAAAAAATGTACAGTGATTACCTCGACTTACGAACGCTTTAGCTAACGAACCATCAACGACCATCACAAAGGTAAATAAAACGACTTTATTATACATTACAGTTTATTTCTTTAATTACAATCCAATAGCACATTTATTATACAAAACAATAAGGTATATTTTGTGTAGTTTTAAAGGACAGCCGACGCCCCCGGACAATTTGTGTCCATAATTTGTAAAATGACTTCAAATAACTTCTACTGAGCGTATTTTACAAAGATTCCACCGCATATAGCTAGATTTTACTTTTCAAGACTCGCGCTGAATATTTAGGAAGTCTTGTTTTCCAGTTGATGACGATGCCTGACGTGACGTCACAGAGGGAACGCCCCTGACCGAGAAAGTGACACACAATGCATTTTGGGTACTTTGATTGGTCTGGAAACTTCGTGTTGATCCGTGTTTATGGCAAAATTAGAAGGAAAACATAAATAACGCGATGGTGAATCGTTGTGTGTTGCACCAAGACTACTATTTGATACTAGTTGACACAAATTCCCAGCAGACAAATCAGCCCATTGCCAATGGAGCTTGGGCGCCATCTTGTGCATTTTTTTGGGGATGCTACATTGGAGTCCTGACGGCTCGAATTGATACAGGAGGACTTCTTTAATCGATTGCAAACATTCATGCTTTCCTCTTCAGAACCATTTGAATCATCTTCATAACTGGATGAGTAACAAGAAAGCATATTCTCCGAATCTGAAGCCATTGTTTTGATTCTAGAGCAAGGCAAGACGTCCTGGCGTGACATCACGAACAAGGGGGCGGGACCTTCTGAAACTCGGCATCTCCGAGGTCATTTTGAAGTAGTTTTGGGACACTTGAAGTCATTTTTATTGGTGTTTTGCATTTGACTAAAAATATCAGCCTGCGTGTTTTGGGTATTTTAGATGCTATCAAACATTTTTCTGATGTCAGTTATGAAACAAAAAAATGGTGTCGGTTGTCCTTTAAGGCTTATTTAATTGTAAATTATGTTTTATGGGTCCTGGGAATGGATGATTCTCACTTTAATGGTTTCATATGGGAGAATAATGTTTGGAATACACACTTTTCACCTTACACACACTTTCTGGGAACCAATTAAGTTCGTAAGCCAAGGTACCACTGTATTTTGTCTTGTCCTAAGGGGGACTTACTTCAAGGCTTTAACCTTTCAGCTAACCAGCGACGGGGGCTGACGGTGACCAACAACGGACGGGGGAAAATTCTGTGTTTCTAAATGGTGCTTTCCACCTTGTCCGTCCTGCGACAAAATGGCGGTGGTTGAGCTAAACTGTGGTCAGGTTCTCGAAGTTCCTTCGCTCTGCAATAGCTTAGGAAGAATCTTCTTCCTAATGACACGAGTGTTGATGCCAGAAGAGGTAAAGTAACCGTGACCTCATGACTGGAAGTTTGACATTCTCTGAAGTGAAAGACACATTTGCTTATTTTTTTCTGTGTAAGGCTCTCAGTCGTACAGGAGTGGTCCATCGAGGAAAAGGTTTCTTCAGACGTCATCTGTACTTTTTTCCTAAATGTCGGATGTAAAATAGCAGGAAAACGTTCACTAAATCGCCATGGTGGTTTATGGTTTCATTTCGACCGTGCTTACGACAGACTCCTTATGGCGATACCCGTAGGCTTAGTCATGCTAATGAGGTGAAATCAGAGCCTGGGATAGTACAATAGAGGTAATCAGATTGGAGAGGTAATTAGATTGGCTAATGGGGTGAAACCAGGGCCAGGGATAGTACATTATAGAGGTATTCAGATCGGCCCATGAGGTGAAACCAGAGCCAGGGTTAGGACAATAGCAGTAATCTGATTGGAGTAAGCTAGCTGCTAGCTAGCTATCTAGCTTACAAGCTGATAGAAAGCCAGCTAGCTAGCTGATAGCAAGCTAGCTAGCTAGCTTATAGAAAGCTATCTAGCTAGCTGATAGCAAGCTATCTAGCTGGCTGATAGAAAGCTACCTAGCTAGCTGAAAGAAAGCTATCTAGCTAGCTGATAGTCAGCTAGCTAGCTAGCTGATAGAAAGCTACCTAGCTAGCTGATAGAAAGCTATCTAGCTAACTGATAGAAAGCTATCTAGCTAGCTGATAGAAAGCTAGCTATATAGCTTGCTAGTTGATAGAAAGCCAGCTAGCTGATAGCAAGCTAACTCAGATACAAAGCTATCTCGCTAGCTGATAGAAAGCTATCTATCTAGCTGATAGAAAGCTACCTCGCTAGCTGATAGAAAGCTATCTTGCTAGCTGATAGAAAGCTATCTAGCTAGCTGATAGAAATCTAGCTAGCTAGCTGATAGTAAGATAGCTAGTGAGCTGATAGTAAGCTGATAGTAAGCTAGTGAGCTAGCTGATAGAAAGCTAGCTAGCTAGCTGATAGAAAGCGATAAGAACATACTGGCCAGAGCGAGCACACTGTATTGGTAGCAAGCTAAACCAACACATATATTTTATTGGTTTAAGAATGGAAGGCACGCCATGATAACTTTCCACATTGTGTGGAGGTTGCTCATATTTTTATTTGTTTAAATGGTCAAAATCAGTATGCCCACACTTCACACATTGCAAGTCAAAACACACAACTTCGTCCTCTCGCTGAACAGCAAAAAAACAACAACAAACAAACAAACAAAAATGGCACTGAGCTTGTAATTTATTGTTTGTACAACTTCTATGTGTGAATAACAAAGCAAAGGAGATTAGCTTTATTTATTGTAGTCATTTTGTACCAGATTACTATTTAACTTTACAACGATGCAGAACTCACAGTGTAAGAAGGATATAGTGTTTTTTTTTTACCTCATCGTTGGATGTACATAAAATATCTATATTTAAACATATTGTGTCTGCCTGTGTGTGTTGGTGTGGGTGCGTGTGTGTGTTCTCGTTTTCGCCACCCGGTATGGACTTAAAGGACAACTGACACCAATTTTTTTGTCTCCTAACTGACATCAGAAAAACGTTTTATAGCATCTAAAATACCCAAAAACACGCAGGCTGATATTTTTAGTCAAATGCAAAACACCAATAAAAATGACTTCAAGTGTCCCAAGAGAGAGAGAGAGCTACACGAACAGTAGCGATGCTCCCATAAACTGTATGAAAGCGTCTCTTTGGGAAACCAACCCTCCGAACCTTTCCAGCACATTCCCTTAACCTTCACTGAAAATGTCATCAGGTGAAGGAAAGACGAACAGCTGCCTCATTTTCGAACACACGAGATGACAGCACCGAAAGGACATTTAATTAAACGCAATTTTTTTTCTGAAACCCACATAACAGCAGCTCCAAAGTGAAACTTTGCTATTTTCTAAAAATGGACCACAGACAAAAAGCTTTCTTGGAACCATATTTAACTCAGTCATGGTTGTCCAAAAAGACACAAGTGGATAACAAGCAAGAGGGCAAAGGACACTCTCTGTCTTTCTTTCCAATTCGCTCTCTAACTCTCTCTCTCTCTCTCTCTCTCTCTCTCTCTCTCTCTCTCTCTCTCTCTCTCTCTCTCTCTCTCTCTCACGCTTTCTCTCTATCTCAGTCTCTCTGGCCATTTATTTGACATGACGCAAAAGCTGTCTGTTTTTTTCCTCGATCTCCACTGTAATACAACAGCGCCATCTTTCAATAAAACTAGCAATTGCTGGAAATAGTGTTTGTATATTTTGGAGGTCGTTGCTGACATCTAGCGGACATATCTTGAAGTGCAGTCCATTTTTTTCTAGGCCGTCGTTGTTAAGGTGGAAATAAGATTTGAAATAGAATTTGATTCCGTGTCGTTTTGTAGTTTTACAACAGTGACAACTATCAAGAAAACAAATATCGTGATAAGAAGTGAGATCGATGCAATGTGTGCCACTGCTATTCGATCGATAATTCTTTTTCATCATTATTGGCCAAGTATGTACACCTGGCAAGGAATTTGTCTCCGGTAGTCTGAGAAACACTTGTGTAGCATAAATTAGCAACGATGTTTAGCAAAAACATGACACGTGAGTACTGAAAGATGTCATTTTGACGTATTTCGATGAGTCATTTTCTGTCCTAAGCGATTCGTATTTTTAGAAAGACGATGTAGGCGTTTTTAACAGATTAAACGTGGGGCGATTTAGGCTAATGAAGCTAATAAAATGAGATATGATAGTATTTGTAAGTATTTTTGGAAGTAAATCCTCGGGGTCGTTTATTCACCGGCTGTCCAGAGGAGAGAGACCAAGTCGGGGTGGGCTGGGGAAGACAACGGCGGACGGGGGCTGACTTTGTACGTGGTGCAACGGAGCATTTGCCTCGGTTGGAAAAGCGTTCCACCTTAAGACCTCAGCGGCCTCTCTTTCCCCAATCTCCCCGAGAAGTGGCGTTCGGTCGCTGTCTGGCTGAGGATCGACACAGTCGACTTGGCTCGGTAAAGCTGAGCACGCCACTGAAACGGTTTCCAGTCTGTTTCTTCGGGATTCTTTCAGTTTCGAAGCACACTGTAACGTCAGGATCAGAATCAGAAAACCTTTATTCGTCCCACAATAGGGAAATTTGCAGTCCATAGCAGCAATTTGAAAGGGGATGAGGTGGGGTGAAAGGATAGAAAAACAAGATATTCTAAGCATAGTAAAATAAAAATGTCTACTGTATACTGTTATGTGCAAAACCGTTTCATAAAAAAACAACTGTACATCGTGCAAGTATCAAGAAAGGTGTATTGATACATGTAGCTTTATTGCACCAACCCATATTTACAGTACAAGTGTCCAGTTTTACGGTACAAGTAACGTACAGTGATTATGAATGCACCTCGTAAATGCTACTTTTAAAAAGTCTTGGTTGCTGATGGGTTTATGGGGGTGCAGTGTATACAAGGGAAACAAACAATGTGTTTATATTTAAGAGTCAAAACACACGAAATTCCGGTCTTCGAAGGGGGGGAGGGTTGTTCCCAATGTCCTAAACTCCGGTTGTTTTTAAAAACGATGATGATTATGATGACGACCTGAAACGTTTTGATTGCGCACAGGACTTGGCCCCTCTCAGATCAAAGGGCCCACAAAATGGGGGGCGGGGATACCCGGCCGGGGAGTATTTAAAAGTGGGACAATTCTGACTGCCAGTCAAAACGCAGCGATCCATCTGAAGAGCTGGGTCAGCACAACGAAAGAGGCAACGCTGCACCTTCAAGATAAAAACCGAGCGCTGACATCTCCGTTTTTTTTTTTTGTGTAGCAAAGACCGGTTGGATTTACTACTGACTTCCAACCCCTTTTTATTGACTCCAAGAGCTTTTTTTTTTGTTAGGGTTCACTTGAAATTGTATTTGCACTGGATTTGGACTGTTTTTTTAGACTTGTGTGTTTTGTGGAAGTTGTGTGTTTTGAGTTAGTCGGACTTTCCTGACGTCACCACGTCAACATTTCCAACCATTTTCCATCTGCTTGTCGGATTCCAGTTTTCTTCATGATGTGGCTTATCTGTATATCGATTGGTTTGATGGCCGGTCTGAGCGCCGGTGCTACGCGAGGCGTTTGGGAAGAGAGGACCGTGGTGCCTGTCAGGCTAGACCCAACGGTTCAGCCGGTGACGGACAGCGAACCGGATCGAACCGGGCAGAAAGTTTCGGAGGTGAGGGTGTACAGGCTGGACGCGTTTGGTCAAGAAATCATCTTGCAGTTGGAACCCGATCAGACATTTTTGTCCCCGGGTTTCGTCCTCCACCTTGTGGGGACTCCCGAATCCGAACCGAGCCAGGAACCGATGAGTGCAGATGAGTCCGATTGTTTCTTTTCGGGCACGGTGAACGGAGAAGAGCACTCTGCCGCGGCGTTAAACCTGTGCCACGGACTGAGTGGTGGATTTTACTTTCGTGGCCAAGAGTATTTCATCAAACCGCTCAACGCAAGTGACTTTCCCGGTCCAGAGAAGAAAGAGGAGGAGGACGAGGAGGAGGAGGTCCACCTCCTCCGCAGGAGGACTCGGCAAGTGAACGACGAGGGCAGCGCCAAGTGTGGGGTGAATGAGGACGAACAGAGAGTGCCAACGAATCTGGAGAAGAAGCCTCAACGCCAAGCCGCTGCTGAATCAGCACACACAGGTAAGATTTGACACACACACGAACACATACAAACACATATAAATCAAATTGCTGTTGTGGACATCAAATTGTGTCCCCATTGTGGGACAATTAAAGGTTTTCTCATATATATATAATATTAGTATGTTATATGTATATATAATAATAGTATGTTATATGTATAATATATATTAGTATTATATATTTTATATGTATAATATTATAAAAATAATAAAATAGACATATTTTATATTAATACAATATGTATATATATTAATATTAGTATTATATATTGGATTGGATGTACCTTATTCGTGTCTCTGGAGAAATTTACATTTCACAGCAGCAAAGTCATGAAAGGAAGAGGAAAGGAAAGAAAGAAGTAGAAAAACAAAATATTAAAATATAATATTGTATATGTATAATATATAATGTATATTACTATATCATAAAAATAATAAAGTAAACATTTTATATTAATATAATATTATCTATATAACATTTTATATTAACATACAAAAATAAAACTATAAAAATATATTTTAGATTAATATTATATATTAATATATAATTATATAATACAAATATAAAAATAAAAGAAGAAAAAAAAAATATATATATATATATATATATATATTTATTTATTTTTCTTGCTCTGAACTTTTCACTCCGATCTCAATCATGTGTAGTTTTTTTAATTTATAGTTTTATCTGTTTGTTTTGTTCTGTGTGTGTTTGTTTTGTGAATATAAAGTGTATTTGAGAACTTTGAAAGGCGCTTATGCATAAAATATATTATATATACAGTATAAATTCAGATTACTATATTTATATATATATATATATATGTAAAGGCAACCCTTGTGACCATAAAGCAGATTGGAAAATTGGTGGATATACATAATTTATTCGAAAACAAAATACTTTGGAACTTTGTTATATGCAAAAACTCCAATAGTCCAATACCATAAATTTGCACACTCGTGCCTGTGTGTGTCTTTGTGCGTGTGTGCGTTCAGATTTTATTGCCAACGCAGCAACAATATGACAGCGCTGTAAAGTCTGTGCCAGCGGGGGCGGAGTCTGGCTCGCTCGGAGTGGGTGGCACAGGTTTTACACCCTTGAGGCCAAATAGGGAGGGTTGGGGGGGTGGGGGGTCGAGGTTTAAGCAGATCCAGTTGCAGCCCGGCAGTGCTGAGTCGTACTAACTCGCCTCCTGGTACAGAAATGTGTTCCCCTATAGAGGATTTCCACTCGACAAACCATGTCAGAATTTTCCAGCCGAAAAGGTCATTTTTCGAACAAGTGAGAGGAGGCGCCGTGTTGCTGAGTCATAGCGTCCTGCCTCCATGACGCACGCAGCTTTCTTTGAAACTCAAGATCCATTCAGCCATCTGCTTTTCTCAGCAAATGTACATTTTATTGATGTGAACGTGAGCGTTTTTTTGGAATGGGATTGGAAGTTGGAGTACTTTACCGGGACTAACCCACACAAGCATACAGAGAATGTACCAATTCCACACGGGAGGTCCCTTTCTGAGATTGGAATAGAAAAACCATGACGGAAGCTGTTCACCATTGAGACATAGAACTGCCCCCATTAACAACTATCACAATTTGCAAGGTGGGGGCGGTGGTGGACCCCAAAAATGCAGGCAAGGGGGAGGAGCAGGGTGTATTTCACAAATTGTATTAAATAAAGTCAGCAGGAACAAAATTTCAAGCAACAAAGTCATCAGAACCGAAAGGTCCAAAGTAGCAAACAAAACCATGAGGTAGTTTCTAGTGTGTTTGCCTGCATCTGTTGCTGTTGCAATATCACAACTTCTAAGATGTACAACTCAGAGCTCCGTGAGACAGGTTATGTAAAAAGATATCAACCCAGCTAAACAGAACACAATTGATGAGGAACTAGGTAAAATTATCACAGAGAAAGCACGTCAACTTCACTCGGATATCATCAAATGTATGTATATGTATGACCCAGTTACCTGTTTAACTTTTTCCTGTTCCAGCTAATTCTCACTCTGTTTTATTTGGTCTAAAAAAGTGTCATGACGAATAAAGTTAAGAAAAACGACAGGAGGGATGATCTGTAATATATTTCCTCAACACCCTCCCCTATCTTCTCAGCCCACCACAGGACCAGGCGCTTTGTTTCCACTCCTCGCTACCTGGAGATAATGCTAGTAGCTGACCAGTCAATGGCTGAGTTCCACGGTGCCGGGCTCAAGGCTTACCTACTCACCATCATGGCCGTGGCATCCCGCCTGTACCGCCACCCTAGCATCCACAACTCAATCACCTTGGCTGTGGTCAAGCTACTGGTGGTCTACGAGGAAGAGAGGGGCCCTCAAGTGTCATCAAATGCTGCCATGACCCTCCGCAACTTCTGCCAGTGGCAACGCCAGCATAACCCCCCCAGTGACCGCCACCCTGAGCACTACGACACGGCTATGCTCTTCACCAGGACGGTGAGTTGGCTGCATACCAGAAGAATTGTGAGCCGTAAAAAAAGGACTACAGAGCATGGTTTACCTCCATCGTCTGTTCCTTTAGGACCTGTGTGGCGCCCATTCATGTGACACTCTTGGAATGGCTGACGTTGGTACGGTGTGTGACCCAGACAGAAGTTGCTCAATCATTGAAGACGATGGACTGCAGGCTGCTTTCACTGTGGCACATGAACTTGGTGAGTAAGCAAAAATAGACGAGAAGATTTCTTCAGGCGTCATCTGTACTTCTTTGAAGGGGTCGGATGTTTTACTTCTTATCCAAGAACTGATTTTTTTTTTTTCTGGTAGTTTTGGCCCGATATATATATATCCCTACTGTCCAGACGGGGCGGTGCCAGACTCTGCTATGATAGGTCCATTTTCTCGGGTCTTGGGGGGCAGAGGACTATTCCCTGAGGCTACACTGATTACCTCAATTGTCTTGCCTTATTATGGGGTCTACGACTGGCCTGATTGCCTCATTTGCTCTGGTATCACCTCATCAGCATAACTAAGCCTGTGTTGCCTAAGAAGTCTGGTGTACGAACGATCCAAATTAAACCTCATCAGGTCTTGCAGAAAAAAAAATAGAGTTCAGGATGATATTACAGGATGTAGCGTGTACTCAGAGTTCGGTGAGTGTGGCAGTGGGAAGGGGCAGGGGGGGCAGGGCTGGGCGAGAGTTGAGTCTCCTGACTGCCTGGTGGCAGAAACTGTCCTTGAGCCTGCTGGTCTTGGCTCGGAGACTCCACAGTCTCCTACCCGATGGCAACCGGCTGGTCTTGTAAATGTCCTGAGGGGGGTGGGGGGGGGGGCACCGATGATCTTCTCACCTGTCCTCACGATGCGCTGCAGAGTCTTACCACTGTTCGAATGTGTGATAATGGTGCTTTGGGGTGCACTGCTAAGTATGGTTTTGTCGCCCTGCCCTTTAGGTCATGTGTTCAACATGCCTCATGATGATGCCCAGCTGTGCTCTGGGGTGAATGGCCCCCATTGGGGTTCCCACATGATGGCTTCTACCTTGTCCAACCTGGACCAGCAGCAGCCATGGTCCGCGTGTTCCGCCCTCATGGTCACCACTTTTCTCGACAATGGCTACGGTCAGTGTCTGCTTGACAAACCAGTCAAGCCTCAAGCTCTACCTCAGCCCCTTCCCGGGACGGTCTACAATGCAGACCATCAGTGTCGGCTGACTTTCGGCGACGACTCCCAACATTGCCCTGACTTGAGCACCACATGTGCTGCTCTGTGGTGCACCGTTACGACATCCAATGGTTTGCTGGTGTGCCAGACCAAGAACTCCCCATGGGCTGATGGAACCCCCTGTGGGCATGATAGCTACTGCTTGGCCGGGCATTGTCTCACAAGGAGCCAAGCTTCCAAACACCAGGTAGGACCTTGACTCCTTCTGACCGTTCAACAGGAACCTTTTTCAGTCAGTACAATGCCTCGGGTTTGACTCGGACCGTAACCTACGCTTGTGTCACAATTTTTAGACTCCTGTCAACGGTGGCTGGGGAGCGTGGGGTCCCTGGGGTGACTGCTCTCGGACATGCGGGGGAGGTGTACAGTATTCCTTCCGGTCATGTGATAACCCTTTGCCCAAGAATGGAGGAAAGTACTGCGAGGGCAAGAGAATCCAGTACCGCTCCTGCAACATCGAGGCCTGTCCTGACGCTAATGGTAAGTCAGCATTGACATCACTGAGAAATACAGTGATACCTTGGTTTATGAACTTAATTGGTTCCCAGACAGAGTGTGTCAGGCGAAAAGTGTGTATCCCAAAAATTAATTTCCAATAGGAAACCATTAAAATGAGAATAATCCGTTCATAAAAAAAACTTCCGAACCACCAAAGCTTCTCATTTCTCTTCAGGCTTGTCGTTTCGGGAGGAACAGTGTCTGGCTCACAATGACATGTCAGCCCAAGTGTCTCTTGGATCTGGCGAGGGTGTTCAATGGGTGCCCAAATATGCCGGTGTTTCACCCAAAGATCGCTGCAAGCTTGTGTGCAGAGCCAAAGGAACAGGATACTTCTTTGTTCTCAAATCAAAGGTAAGGATGTTCTGAAATTGGTTACGTGATATTTTCATTGTCTTGTCTGATAATAATAATAATAATAATAATAATAATAATAATAATAATAATAATAATAATAATAATAATGCCCCCTTGTGGATAAGAAAAAATACATTGCCACAGCCCATGACCAGCACTTTATCGGCACCCAAACATGAAAAAACAAAACCCGAACACATTTGGAAATGGCGCTCTTTACGTCATATTTTCAATTCCCGAATACATTTGTGAATGGCAGTGAACGAGTTAAAATATTTGTTTTATTTTGAAGTAACTTATTGAAAGCAGGACTTTGATTCCAAGTCTGTTCTTATGTTTCCCGCAGGTGGTGGATGGAACACCCTGCAGCCCCGATTCCACCTCAGTTTGTGTTCAAGGCCAGTGCGTCAAGGCTGGATGTGATGGTGTGATTGGCTCCAACCAGCGTTACGATAAATGTGCTGTGTGTGGAGGTGATGGCGCCACCTGCAAGAAAGTGTCAGGCTCACTTGAGCGTGCCAGGTAATAAACAGAGTATCAAACAGATTTCAAATGTGGGTTGGCTTTATAATTTTTTTTGTAATGTCTGGACGCAAGCCAGGAGATCCGCGACTCCTCTTGTGTCAGCTCATGAACAGACAGTGCAGCTTCGCTAACCTGTGACTGTATTGGATTTTAAGTACAGTGATACCTCGGCTTACAAACCCCTTGGCTTACGAACTTTTCGGTTTACGAACGTTACATTTATGAAAATTTTACCTTGGCATACGAACTTTTTTTGTACACGGAGCTGCCTCAATGAGTGTTGTGTCGTTCGCGAACAAGCCCGTTCTTCTAACAACAAAATGGCAGCCGACTGCTTTTCGGTTAAAACTACATGATTGGTCAAGAACGCAGCAGTGAGGCGGGGTGGTTTAAACATGAAAGAGACAGGCAGACGACAGTGAGAGAGTTTCAACTTTGATAGTTCAAAGGCAGAGTGTAGACTGCAAGGTTAAAATATCCCATCAATCAGGCTCCACAAACAACCTGCACAAGCCATCTGCACACTTGATGCAAAAAGCTTTCAACCCAGCTAAACAAACACAATTGATGAGGAACTAGATAAAATTATCACAGAGAAAGCACCTACAAGGGATCATTCCTCAAGATGGTGAAAGAAGAAGGTTACGTTCCTCATCAAGTGTGTAATGCTGATGAAACCGCCCACTCCATTCCATCAAGCCATCGACCATCACAAACGTAAATAAAATGACTTTATTATATTGTACAGTTTATTTCTTATAATACAATAGCACATTTATTATACAGAAAATCAGGTATATTTTGTATAGTTTTAAGGCTTAGAAAATTAGAAAGTAGAAAATTATGTTTTATGGGGACCTGGGAACGGATTATTCTCATTTTAATGGTTTCCTTTGGGAAATACATTTTTGGGATACACACTTTTCGCCTGACACACTCTGTCTGGTAACCCCTTAATTTCGTAAGCCAAGGTATCACTGTACTTTGAAAATCATCATGCCTCCTGTTGTGCTTGGAAAGTATTTGCTTCATACCTTGGGCTACATGAACCAATTGCTGTCCATGTTCCAGACCTGGATACCAAGACGTGGTGACGATCCCAGCAGGTGCCACCCATCTTGATGTCAAACAGCGCGGTCCTGGAAATGGTCGTCATGACAATAGTTACTTGGCAGTGCGTCGACAGGACGGTACCTACCTGTTGAACGGCGATTATAAGCTAATGACCATGGAGTCGGACATCACTCTCCAAGGGGCGCTGCTGCGATACAGCGGTTCTTCTGCCAGTCTTGAACGCCTCCGCAGTTTTTCCCCCATCCCTGAGCCTCTCACCATTCAAGTACTGTCTGTAGGGGAAGCTCCAAGACCCAAAGTCAAGTACAGCTACTTTGCTCCCAGACCCAACAATCCTGCTTCAACCAACATCAATGCAGGTCGTCGGCATTCCATCAACGCCATCAGAGAGTTGGGTGTTGCCGAGTGGGTTCTGATGGAATGGGGTCCCTGCTCCAAGACCTGCGAGGGCGGTATGCAACAGAGAGAGGTGGTGTGTCTGGATCCAGAAGGACGTCTATCCAACGAGTGCCCAGAGGAGTTGCGACCTTTGGCGTCGCGATCATGTGCCTCTCAGCCTTGCCCGTCCTGGCTTCTTGGGGAATGGTCCGTATGTTCCAAGACCTGTGGTAGGGGGTTCCGTAAACGCCAGCTTCACTGCATTGGCTATGATGGCCACGCACTGACCCAGGACAGCTGTGACTTCAAAGACCGACCAAGACCCCTGCTGGAGCTCTGCTATCAAGGTCCCTGCTAAGGACTGCTTTGACAATCTGACCTCTCTTGTTTTTTTGGGGGGACCAAATGTCCATGGACCCATGTCCATGACTGCATCTATGTCTTCCAAAACTGCACATTGACAGAATCTCGCATCTGGACCAACAAAGTCCTGCTGCCTGGTTTTTGGAATGCAGCAGTGTCGCGTCAGCAAAGCAGAATGGACATTCATGAATTTGAGCAAGCGGTTTACAATTCTAATGGTATCAGAATATAACTGTATCGTGCCTCTTTGCAATTTTAGCAAATTTAGCTATCTAGCTTGCTACCTAGCTGGCTACCTAGTTAGCTATCTATTTGCTGTCCATTAGCTATCGAGCTGGCGATCTAGCTAGCTATCTGTTTGCTGTCTATTAGCTATCTAGCTATCTGGCTGGCTATCTAGCTGGCTATCTAACTGGCTACCCAGCTTGCTATCTATTTGCTGTCTATTAGCTATCTGGCTGGCTAGCTGTCTATCTAGCTGGCTATCGAGCTGGCTATCTATCTAACTATCTATCTATTGGCTAGCCATTGGCTAGCTAGTTAGCTTTCTATCTATTTGATTTATTCCGGGTTGAGTGAACGCTGGCGCGTGTGGCTGCCACTGCTCACCCACTGAAAAAAATTCCTGTGACTGTAAAGTGACCTTGAGAGTTTTGAAAGGTGCTTATAAATGAAATATATTATTATTATTATTATTATTATTATTATTATTATCTTCTTTTCCTTTCGGCTTTTATTATTATTATTATTATTATTATTATTATTATTATTATTATTATTATTAACACACAAGTAATTTGTCCCCGGACACGCTGCACTAGTATCATCATCAAAAAAATTGCAAAGAGGCACTCTACAGTTATACAGGTAACATCCAACTTACGACCAGCTTGACTTACGACCACCCGTACTTATGACCACAACGTCGACGCGGTGCCATCGATGCGTTCTTGTCCGCCAAAGTCCGAGCATGCGTTGGGCGACCTCTTCTAGCTTCTCCGTTAGCAGTGAAAGCGATTTTTCAAGAGCGTGTATGCGTGGGAAGCTGTGTGTATTTGGGTCAGCAGAACGACACAGTAATAAAAATCCATAATATGAAATATAAAATGATAAAAATGACACTAAAAGTTATAAGATTTATAATTGAACTGTAAGCAGTTTGGTATATCATAGTATTCAATAGAAAATGTTCTTTAAAAACAACAGATTGACATCATTTACTATTCTGTCGTATAAACCTCGCGTCGGCCATTTTGAATGCTTTTCAATTACCGACCGTTTGACTTACGACCGTTTTGTCGGAACCGAACCCGATCGTAACTTGGATGTTACCTGTATTTTGTTTAGAGAGTTAATAGCAACGGGGGAAGAAACTGTTTAAATGTCTGCTGGATTTGATGCGCATGAATCGGTAGCGCCTACCTGAGGGGAGTCGCTGGAAAAGGTGGTGGGCAGGGTGCGCAGGGTCCAGTAGGATTTTTCCGCACCCTTGTTTTGATTCTTGCAGTGGGCAAGTCCTCGAGAGTGACTAGGGCGGCGCCAATGGGTTTTTTTTTTTCCACCGTCCTAACTGTCCGTTGAAGTCTGATTTCGTCCATTTTTGTGGCGGCACCCAACCAAACCGTGATGGAAGAATACAGGATTTATTCGATGACAGCCGTGTAGAAATGTCATAGTATGCATGTTTGTGAGAGTATGTCAAGATTTGAGGCATAGATTTTCTTTGTCCAAGCTGGGCTGGACAGTTTATTGGTAGTGGAGATCGTTTCTTTCTATATATAGATAAAAATATAGATATACATTTTCATATTCTACTTAGTCATCCCATCAGGTATGGAAATTGAATTTTATTCTGAACTATTAGTCAACATTGATTTATCATAAACCTGTAGCACTTCACTTTTGTTTTTAACTAGCGGCACATTGTTACACTCATTTTCTTTTTTTACGAATGCCTCGTATTTTGCAATTTAGCCATATTTTGAAAACCAAAGAACTTGTGTGTGTGTGTGAGTGTGTGTGTGTGTATGTGTGGAGACTTAACGAGGGACTTGTCTCCTGCTTCTACTTCATAAGTAAGTCTCTCCTGCCTTCCGCGAAGGCATCCGTTTGTATAAAATATCCAAACATTATTTATTTTTGTACAGCCTGTTAAATATAATCATGTGGCCATTTTCTAAATATTATTTTTATTTGCTGTCGAGATCACAGAAGGAAGTATGAAATCTAAAGAGTATTTATGCTACGTGTGTTTGGTGTTTGGTTCATGAATAAAATATTGACTCTGGAAAAAAAAAAAACAAATTATTGTTTAAAAAAAGTTATTTTTGTTTCATTTTACGCACGCTATAGAAAACATAAAATGAGTCACCATTTTGTAAGGGCAGACGCCATTTTAGTAAGATTGCCAACCGCTTCCGGGTTGGCAAGTATGGCATAATTGAAAGTCACCGTGCCGGAATTACAGTCCCGGTAAATGTATCATATGCGCTTCTACTTTTTGACCGCTAGAGGACAGCAAAATCTCATTAAACTCATAAAACGAGGAGCAGCATTGTCAGAGTTCGTTGCAGAATATCTGACATGAAATGTACAAAAGGAGAGATCTTTGTGATGAGGTGAAAGACGACATGATTTAACTATATTTTAGACCCAAAGGAGGTTATTTTTTTTTTTTTGGGGGGGGGGGGGTGCGGATGAATTTAACAACACAATTGAATGTTTATGTAGTCCACAGGTGTCAAAGTCAATGCCCAGGGGCCAAATCTGGCCCGCCACGTCATTTTATTTGGCCCGCAAAAGCAAAACAAAATTGTGAAATCTATCTATTAACTGTCTAACTGGCTAGCTAGCTAGCTATCTATTGGTTATCTATTAACTAGCTACTAGATCACCGTTGCTGGCTACCTAGCTAGATAACTATTTGCTATCTATTAGCTGTCTAACGAGCTATCTATCTATTACTGATCTGTTAGCTAGCTAGCTAACTTGATCTATTTAAGTTATTCCCGGTTGAACTGGGTCACCGTTGCTGGCTACTTAGCTAGTTATCTATTTGCTATCTATTAGCTGTCTAACTAGCTAGCTAGATAGCTATTATTTATCTATTGGCTATCTAGCTAACTTGATCTATTTGAGTTATTCCCGGTTGAACGGGGTCACCGTTGCTGCTACCTAGCTAGCTATCTATTTGCTATCTATTAGCTGTCTAACTAGCTGGCTAGCTAGCTAACTTGATCTATTTGAGTTATTCCCGGTTGAACGGGGTCTAGCTTGCTAGCGATTAGTTATCTATTATTAGTTTATTATTTTTCTACATATTCAATTATGTACATATCAAAGTATTTGCTGTAATAAAGATATTTAGTTCATTCAAATTTAGGATGTGCTTTTCGCTTTGCATGTTTTTACGAGGTGTTTGTGTGCGTGCACTTTCCCTGCAAGAGTAAACTTGTAATAATTTAAGGTGTTTGGAACATTTGGAAAGAGTAAATATAGATTATTTTTCAATATTTTCCTTTTTTTCCTGACAGACATTGACAAAGTGGATACCTGCGTGAACGCGCGCGGCTCGATGACGACAGCCGGCATGTGCGCGCTTATCCCACTCCTCCATGGTCACGTGATCCGACACAGGGCAGCTGTGCCTCTCAGGTCTCGAGCCGCGTCTGATTCCAGGAGACTTTGCAGGCGCCGAACGCACGTATTCGCGCACCCACGAAACGTGTAACGCGTTGTTCGTTCAACCAATACCGAGAGGAGCGTCGTGTCCACGAAACGACATGGGGGATCGAATGGTTTTAATGCTTCTGGCCGTTGCGGCGGTGACTCTGGCTGCCGAGGTAAGAAGCTGTTTTCATTCCGTTACAATGCGGCTGTCATTGGAACAAAACCCGCTAATGTTAGCCACAGCCGGACCGGAAACTGCGTCCGGGCTTTTCATAACAACTAAATCTTATCAAGGAAGCACTCAACGGGCTAGTAATTGCCATTGTCTGGAAACCCATAGAAACGACATTAATAAAACATTTTGGTCTCGTAGACTCTTACTTATGAAAGCTCGGCTATAACATACAATTTTAGATATACAGTAGTGGCTATTTTAACTGTGAAAGAACCGGAAGTGGACATTAGGCATCGGCTTGTCCAACACAGAATTTGACTTCGTTTTTCGGCTAAGCACAAAACGCATTCATATTCTTTTCAATCGATAAATACGAGAAACGTGACTGTCCCGTAATGCAAGCACGTTGTGTGAATATATTAGTTTCATTTTTGTGGTCAAAGCCTCAGGTCAAATCTGTGGCCGCAAGTCCCCTCCCCCTTCCGACCATTCGAATGTATGTTTTGATTTTAACCTCGGGAGAAGCGAGCTTACATTTGACCGTCATGTCAGCGAATTTAAAACCGGCTTCATCTATTTTGCTACTATTAAACATGACAGTGTGCATTTCCGTTGTTTACAAATAATTACGTGAATAGCGTTTTGCACCCTTGTCCAAAAAACGAATCTTAATTTTAGGCGAGTGGGCGTTTTAAGCAATGACACGATTTATGCATAAAGTGTCAAAGATCCCCAAGGTTTTTAAGAAGCTATCGCGTAGACGCGACAAGATGAACAATGTGACTGACCAAGCGATGCATTTCAATCGTTTGATGGAGAAAAGCGAAGTAAGATGGCGGCGGTGCACTGCAGCATTAGGGTAGAAAGAGATCCAGAGCTGCGAACACACCGGCGCTATTGTTGCCTTCCTGTCCTTTTTTTCTTTTTAAAGTCAAATTGTGTTCACGTACTTGAACACCTCGCTTGCGAAATGTAGTTTGTTTGTAAGATGTCCCAAAAACCACAATTTTTGTTTCTTGACGCACTTAAAAACGAAGCGTGTCGTCGGAACGTGCATTAGTCTGTCATCATCCAACATACGCAGTATTCAAATCATAACTCGAGTAAAAAGAACATTTTTACACCATAACAGACGAATTCAGAACAGTCAGTGCAACGATGGCTGGGAAATGCTTTTTCGTTGGCAATGTTACGCCGTCGTGCTGAAGATGAACGAGAGAAGTCGTCCACCGAGGACCCTTAGTCTCCCTCATTATTCGAACAGACTAGCCAGGAGTGTATACAAAATACTTAAATTATGACCTTTGTTTAGCAGGCTACGATTTCCAAATTCCGATTTGACAGACATTCAAATTAGTTTGCAGGATTTTTCAAAACTACAGTACCTTGGCTTATGAACTTAAGTGGTTACCAGACAGTGTGTCAGGCGGAAACTGTGTGTCCGAAAAATTAATTTCCCATAGGAAACCATTAAAATGAGAATAACCCGTTCCCAGGTCCCCATAAAACACCATTTTCTACTTTCTAATTTTCTAAGCCTCAAAACTACACCAAATATACCTTATTTTATGCATAATAAATGTGCTATTGTATTATAATTAAAGAAATAAACTGTACTGTGTAATGAAGTCGTTTAATTGACCTTTGTGATGGTCGTTGATGGCTTGATGGAATGGAGTGGCCGGTTTCATCAGCATTAAACACTTGATGAGGAACGTAGCCTTCTTTCACCATCTTGAGGAATGATCCTTTGTAGGTGCTTTCTCTGCTATAATTTTACCTTGTTCCTCATCAATTGTGTTCTGTTTAGCTTTTTGATTCTGCGGGTTATTTGTGGAGCCTGATTGATGGGAATTTAACCTTGCAGTCTACACTTTGCCTTTGAGCTATCAAAGTTGAAACCTTATTTATAATACAATAGCACATTTATTATACATATCTCCTCTTCTTTTCCTTTCCGGTTTTCCCTTCAGGGGTCGCCACAGCGAATCAATGTCTTCCATCTATCCCGGTTTTGTGCCTCTGCACATTTATTATACATATAATAAGGTATATTTGTGTAGTTTTAAGGCTTATTCAGTTGAAAATTATGTTTTATGGGGACCTGGGAACGGATTATTCTCATTTTAATGATTTCTTATGGGAAATAAATGTTCGGCAGATGAACTTTTCGCCTTACACACACTTTCTGTGAACCAATTAAGTTCGTAAGCTAAACTATAACTGTAGAACTTTTGGTTTGCCTTTTTGGTGTCATGAAATGGCAATCATTGTCATAGTTGAGTTTTTTTTTTCCCGCATATCACGAAGCTCCATTTTGATGATTTCTCCACTTCCATATCCCTTGGTCTACACACCCCATGTAAACAGTTCCTTTGGCATGAATCATTTGGGGTTGCACCTAATGCGGGGCAGTGTCTTGGTTCTTTAGACTTGTTTTCATGACTAATGAACAGTCTTTATTCTGTAAGCGTCAAACATCAAAATAACAAGTGAATCACGATTAAAAGCAACTTGATAAGACATGTCTTTCATAAAAAGCATGTTTAGGCTCGTTTGTGCCCTGTGAAATACGCACATTCCAGGAAATTGCTTTCTCGGGTGGATACACTTTGTGTGTGTAGGAAATTAATTATTAATTAATCATTTGTTTTGTTGTTTAAAAAAAATGTCCTTCTTACCAACATGAAATCTGTCCCGTGGTCAAAACTACCATGAGTCATTCTTGCTCAATTCGATGTTCAACCAACTCACGTTAAGGAATCGAAGTGTCCAATTTACTTGATGACCAGTTTCTTGGTTTTTTCCTTTTCATATTTGTACATGAGAGCAAAGTATATACAGTGATACCTTGGCTTATGAACTTAATTGGTTCCCAGACAGAGTGTGTAAGGCGAAAAGTGTGTATCCCCAAAAATAATTTCCCATTGGAAACCATTCAAATGAGAATAATCCGTTCCTAGGTCCCCATAAAACACAATTTTCTACTTTCTAATTTTTCTAAGCCTTAAAACTACACAACATATACCTTATTTTATGAATAATAAATGTGCTATAGTTTTATGTGATACCTCAGCTCACGAACTTAATTGGTTCCCAGAAAGTGTGTGTAAGGCGAATACAGTAAAGTCTCGTTATATCGATATTCAAGGGAGTCCGAAAAAATATCGATATAACAGGGACTATCGATATATCCAACCCTGTTTGCATGTAATTTTCTCAGTGCGTGCATAGAAATAGTATCGATATAACCGGGACTATCGATATATCCGATATCGATATAACGAGACTTTACCGTAGTTTGTCTGCCGAACATTTATTACCATAAGAAACCATTAAAATGAGAATAATCCGTTCCCAGGTCCCAATAAAACATCATTTTCTACTAAATAAGCCTTAAAACTAAACAAAATATACCTTATTTTATGTATAATAAATGTGCTATTGTATTGCAATTAAAGAAATAAACTTCTGTATAATAAAATTGTTTTATTTACCTCGGTGATGGTAGTTGTCAATGGATGGTAGCAATGGTTGACTTAGCGTAATGGTACTGGGACGCTCAGTCACACAAACGCACGCCTCTTTCGTGTTTTTCGATAATCTTCTTCTTCTGCTCGACAGTCATTTTCTTTTGTGTCCTCTTTGGCGAAACACTCGCCCGTAGTGTGGTCTTTTTCAGATCCATAATCGCAAATGTATCCTTGATTACAAACTACGTATGCACTCAAAGAAAGTGGGTGTGAAAAACTAGTCCGCCAACCACCGTGGCGCTGTTCGACCGTGTGGTTCGGTGTTTTTCCGCCGAAAACTAGTCCTCCAGCCAGCGCTCCATGTGTTTCCTGAAAACTACAGTAAAGTCTCGTTATATCGATATCAGTTATATCGATAGTACTGCTTATTACGATACTATTTCTATGAACGCAAGGAGAAAATTTACATGCCGCAGGAATGGATATATCGATAGTCCGGTTATATCGATATTTTTTCCGACTCCCGAGAATATCGATATAACGAGACTTTACTGTTGTTCGTCTGCCAAGATTATATTCTCTGTATCACTGTACTTTGTGCTCATCACATCTTCATAAAACCCCTCATCTCACTGTCTTCCAGGTGCCCACAGATGGCTTGACGGGACTGCTGGCTGAGCCCCAGGTGGCCATGTTCTGCGGGAAACTCAACATGCACGTCAACGTGCAGAATGGCAAGTGGGAACCAGACCCTTCAGGCACCAAGAGCTGCGTTGGGACCAAAGAGGGTATCTTGCAGTACTGCCAGGAAGTAAGTGGCTCTAAATGTATTCTTGTATTTTAGCTTGGTAATCTTAAAGGCGCGTATGGGGTGGGGCGGGGTTATAGAACCGAAAAGCAGTCAGAGAAGTCATTTTGTCCCTGGCCATTTTCATCATCTCCACCTTTGATGCGTTCAGTACTTGATCTGTATTTAGCTGATCGTTCGTTGTTATAACGACGGTTATTTTTGTCGCAGCAAACAAAATACAAAAGATGGTCTGATGTATTTTTCTATTTATTTGGTCAAATGAGGCACATTTGGCCACATTTATTTTCCAACATCCAACATTATTGCATCGCCTTTTATTGTGTCGGGAAGGCGTTTACATGAATGTGTCAATCTGTTGTTGGTACAATGATAACAGAAGGAAAACAATGAACTCATTCACTGCCATTCACAAATTTATTTCAGAATTGAAAATATGGATTTAATTGGATGTACCTTTATTCAGTGGAGAAAATGTACATTTCACAGCAGCAAAATTATGAAAGGAAAAGGAAAGGAAAGAAAGAAGTAGAAAACAAAATACAGGAGCTGCTGTAAAGGCAGCTCTCGCGGCGCCATCTTGAAGTCAAAACAACACCAAAAACTAAATAACAAATAATATGACAACACAGAGAGTCATTCATTCTTCAGCACTTGCCGTACCTTCTTTGTCACATGAAGCAGTTCTTGATGAAAGAGGAGAGGATCAAAGCATCCTTTTCAGCAGTGGATCAGGGACGTCATGGTGGAATGTGCACGTCGACTACAAGCTAAATGTTGAAAGCAAACACGCAGCTGTAGCAAACACATAGAGCGTCATTCCCGAATTTGTTCGGGTTTTGTTTTTTCATGCTTGGGTGCCGATAAAGCGCTGGCCATGGCCTCTGGCAATGGTTTTTCTTTTTCACAAGGGGCAGCATTTGCCTTTTTTCTATGTTAGCGCTTTGTTCCAGCTTGAGCTGTTGTTAAAGCGCTATATCAACTACATTGCATTGTATTTTGGACAGTACCCTCATTTCAAGATCATATAACTCCAGACCCATATCATTTAGGAATTAACTATTTTTTTCCTGATCAGCATAAAATATTGTCTCTTCCATGAACTGATACATTTGTAACCTGGCAAATGAGCTCTTCCTGTGAAGGGGTTTCAAGTCGTAAATTGCTTCGACGATAAAGGAGTATCCCAAGTCCTAAATTCTGTCCAAGGCCAGATCTCCTAGATCAGAATCAGAATCAGAATCAGAATACCTTTATTCGTCCCGCAATGGGGAAATTTGCAGTCCACAGCAGCAATTGAAGAGGGTTGGGGTGGGAGTGAAAGGATAGAAAACAAGATATTCTAAGCATAACAAAATAAAAATGTCAACTGTATACTGTGCAAATGTAGATGTGCAAAAACCGTTCTATAAACAAGACTGTACATAGTGCAGAATCAAGAGATGCATTTAGATATATTGCAACAACCCATATTTACAAGTGTCCAGTTTTTTTTTTTTTTTTTTTTTTTTTTTTCACATGTGATCATTGGGAATTGTGAAGCCTGACAGCAGTCGGTAGGAACGAGCGGCGGTACCTCTCCTTCTTGCAGCGCGGGTGTAATAGTCTCTGGCTAAAGGAGCTACCCAGAGCTGTCAGGATGGGCAGGAGGGGGTGGGAGGGGCTGTCCGTCATAGCTTTTAGTTTAGCTAGCGTCCGTCTGTTGCCCACCTCCTCTAGAGAGTCCAGCGAGCAGCCCACGACAGAACTGGCCCGCTTGACAAAGCGCTCCAGTCTTTTTCTGTCCCGGGTGGTGATGCTGCCTGACCAGCAGACAATGCCATAGTGGATGGCTGATGCCACCACAGAGTCATAGAAAGTCTTTAGGAGTGACCCCTGAACTCCAAAAGACCTCAGTTTCCTGAGGAGGAAGAGGCGACTCTGTCCCTTTTTGATTAGGGCATCCGTGTTTGTTGTCCAGTCCAGTTTATTGTTGAGAGTAACACCCAGGTACTTGTAGGAGGTCACCCTCTCAATGTCCGAACCCTGGATGTTCAATGGTGCAGGAGAGGATTGTTTCCTGCAGAAGTCCACCACCAGCTCCTTGGTTTTGCCGGTGTTGATCTGGAGGTGATTCTGCTGGCACCAGTCCACAAAGTCCTTTGTCAGTCCCCTGTACTCCCTATCGTCTCCCTCTGTAATGAGGACAATAGCTGAGTCGTCAGAGAACTTCTGAAGGTGGCAGGTTGGGGTGTTGTAGTTGAAGTCCGAGGTGTAGAGGGTGAAGAGGAATGGAGCCAGGACTGTTCCCTGCGGCGCTCCGGTGCTGCAGAGAAGCCTGTCCGACTCACAGTTCTTTACACTCACATACTGTGTATGTATACACTAGATGAAGATTGACCTAAGGTCACCTACGTCTTTTGTTTGGTTGGCCAGCTAAGCATGAAACTTTTAAATATGATAACTTCTTATTCTGTCTAATCCCTCTCAAAAAGTCAATGCTGTGATAACCTGTCTCCGAAAACCTCTCATAAATTCATCACGTGGACGTACAGGTTTATCCAGAACTCCAAATTACCAACGTGGTGGAAGCCAACCAGCCCGCCAGCATCCAAAACTGGTGCAAGAAAGGACGCAAACCATGTCACAGTCACATGCACATCGTAGTGCCCTACCGCTGTTTGGGTGAGTTCATCTTAATGGATTGAATTGGATTGGATTTGCCTTTTTTAGTCTCGCAGTGGAGAAATTTACATTTCACAGCAGCAAAGTGATGAACGGAATGAAAGTAGAAATAAGCATCCATTGATTGCGTATTGAAATATGGTTTTCTATGCTGCAGTTGGAGAATTTGTGAGTGATGCCTTGCTGGTTCCCGACAAGTGTAAGTTCTTGCATCAAGAGCGCATGGACCAATGCGAGAGCCACCTTCATTGGCATACGGTGGCCAAAGAAGTGAGGACGCACGCACGCACACACACACACACACACACACACACACACACACACACACACACACACACACACACACACACACACGCAAACAGACACACACACGCAAACAGACACAAACACGCATTCCTGTTTCAATGGTTTTGTGAGGTCCGGATAATTCCAGATAAGGAGTGAGGACCATCGTTGCTGATAAGTTTAGAGAAGAACTAGTGTTACATTTGAACCCTAAATGTCACCCCCATTTCCCACTTCAACTTCTTGAAAAACAAAGAAATAAAAAGTGGACTTGAAATTGAAATAACAGCAGGAGTGAGGACTCTGAATGGCTACATTCAAAGTCCTCACCCCTGTAGTGAATTTGGTTAAAATATCATTTTACTTTTTGTGGTATGAACATTTTCCCTCTCATTAACCACGCACACGCGCATAAACACACTGTGAGTAAAAAGTGTGTGTATCCAAGTGAAATGTAAATACACACCAGAAAAATCATTTTGGGTGAATTTGTGAGGACCTCTCTGAAACTTTAATAGACGCATATATGGACCCTCTAGAAGCCTTTAGAATGGAAAACTTGTGAGGACCGGCCAAAATGTCCTCACTTGTCAAAAATGTCCTCACTACGTATGGTATGAAATGTTAATGGTCCTCACAAGACTAGCAATACAAACACACACACACAAACGCACAACACGATTGCGCCAAAGAGCAAAAAAAAATCGACCATTGTCCCCTCGCCGTCTTTGTAATTCTGGAATGGAATTCTCTAGTCGTGCACAGACCGGACCATGAATCTCCATGACTACGGAATGCTTCTTCCATGCGGTATCGACCGTTTCCGAGGGGTGGAATTTGTGTGCTGCCCAACGGGGGCTGAGCGCGACGCCGACAGCGCCGAGCGGGACGGTGACGACTCCGACGTCTGGTGGGGCGGAGCCGAAACGGACTATTCTGATAACAGGTACTTTGATGTACAAAGGGGGTATGCAAAATTGGAGAAAGGTTCGAGATCTTGTCACTTCAGCTGAGCAATTGAAAGACTCTCACACGCTCATCCTGGTATTGTTCAGTCCTCACAAACAACTCAAGTTCATGTGCCAACATGCTGCTTTTTCCTCATGACTAGACTAACCAAATACAAATACAGTGACACCTCAGTTTACCAACTTAATTGGTTCCCAGAAGGTGCGTGTAAGACGAAGACGCGTGTCTTCCAAACCTTTATTTCCCATAAGAAACCATTAAAAATGAGAATAATCCATTCCCAGGTCCCCATAAAACATAATTTTCTACTAAATAAGCTTTAAAACTAAAGAAAATATACCTTATTTTATGTATAATAAATGTGCTATTGTATTGCAATTAAAGAAATAATCTTCTGTATAAAAGTGTGTATCCCAAAAAATAATTTCCCATTGGAAACCATTAAAATGAGAATAATCTGTTCCTAGCTCCCCATAAAACACAATTTTCTACTTTCTAATTTTTCTAAGCCTTAAAACTACACAATATATACCTTATTTTATGAATAATAAATGTGCTATAGTATTATGTGATACCTCAGCTCACGAACTTAATTGGTTCCCAGAAAGTGTGTGTAAGGCGAATAGTTTGTCTGGCGAACATTTATTCCCATAAGAAACCATTAAAATGAGAATAATCCGTTCCCAGGTTGCCATAAAACATAATTTTCTACTAAATAAGCTTTAAAACTAAACAAAATATACCTTATTTTATGTATAATAAATGTGCTATTGTATTGCAATTAAAGAAATAATCTTCTGTATAAAAGTGTGTATCCCAAAAAATAATTTCCCATTGGAAACCATTAAAATGAGAATAATCTGTTCCTAGCTCCCCATAAAACACAATTTTCTACTTTCTAATTTTTCTAAGCCTTAAAACTACACAATACAGTAAAGTCTCGTTATATCGATATTCAAGGGAGTCCGAAAAAATATCGATATAACCGGGACTATCGATATATCCGACCCTGTTTGCATGTAATTTTCTCAGTGCGTGCATAGAAATAGTATCGATATAACCGGGACTATCGATATATCAGATATCGATATAACGAGACTTTACTGTATATACCTTATTTTATGAATAATAAATGTGCTATATTATTATGTGATACCTCAGCTCACGAACTTAATTGGTTCCCAGAAAGTGTGTGTAAGGCGAATAGTTTTTCTGCCGAACATTTATTCCCATAAGAAACCATTAAAATGAGAATAATCCGTTCCCAGGTTGCCATAAAACATAATTTTCTACTAAATAAGCTTTAAAACTAAACAAATTATACCTTATTTTATGTATAATAAATGTGCTATTGTATTGCAATTAAAGAAATAATCTTCTGTATAAAAGTGTGTATCCCAAAAAATAATTTCCCATTGGAAACCATTAAAATGAGAATAATCTGTTCCTAGCTCCCCATAAAACACAATTTTCTACTTTCTAATTTTTCTAAGCCTTAAAACTACACAATACAGTAAAGTCTCGTTATATCGATATTCAAGGGAGTCCGAAAAAATATCGATATAACCGGGACTATCGATATATCCGACCCTGTTTGCATGTAATTTTCTCCGTGCGTGCATAGAAATAGTATCGATATAACCGGGACTATCGATATATCCGATATCGATATAACGAGACTTTACTGTATATACCTTATTTTATGAATAATAAATGTGCTATATTATTATGTGATACCTCAGCTCACGAACTTAATTGGTTCCCAGAAAGTGTGTGTAAGGCGAATAGTTTTTCTGCCGAACATTTATTCCCATAAGAAACCATTAAAATGAGAATAATCCGTTCCCAGGTCCGACTAAATAAGCTTTAAAACTAAACAAAATATACCTTATTTTATGTATAATAAATGTGCTATTGTATTGCAATTAAAGAAATAATCTTCTGTATAAAAGTGTGTATCCCAAAATATAATTTCCCATTGGAAACCATTAAAATGAGAATAATCCGTTCCTAGCTCCCCATAAAACACAATTTTCTACTTTGTAATTTTTCTAAGCCTTAAAACTACACAATATATACCTTATTTTATGAATAATAAATGTGCTATAGTATTATGTGATACCTCAGCTCACGAACTTAATTGGTTGCCAGAAAGTGTGTGTAAGGCGAATAGTTTGTCTGCCGAACATTTATTCCCATAAGAAACCATTAAAATAAGAATAATCCGTTCCCAGGTTGCCATAAAACATAATTTTCTACTAAATAAGATTTAAAACTACACAAATTATACATTATTTTATGTATAATAAATGTGCTATTGGATTGTAATTAAAGAAATAAACTGTACTGTCTAATAAAGTCATTTTTCTTAAAACGTTTTTCTGATGTCAGTTAAGAAACAAAAAAGTGATGTCGGTTGTCCTTTAAAGCGCTATATAAATCAATGTTTATTGTATTGTATTGTATTGTAAAAAAGCGACTTTTTATTCTCCTCATCCTCATTCTGTGCTTCTTTTGTATCCCCAACTTCCGCCTTCCCGCCCATGTCGTTGCGCTTCCTCTCCTAGTATGCTGCGGGAGCCACAGCCAGCAGAGCAACAAGAGGAAACCAAACAATCTGTGTTGCAAGAGGAAGCATCTGAGGGAGACGATGAGGCAGAGGACACATTGGACAATGACCAAGACGGAGATGGCGAGGAGGACGACGACGAGGAGGAGGAGGAGGAAGACATGGCTGCCGACACGCTTGATGATGATGAGGATGAGCTAGCCACCAACGTTGCCATGACGACAACCACGACCACCACCACTACCACCACTGAATCAGTCGAGGAGGTGGTCAAAGGTGAGTTAGCATTTTTCTGGCACGCTTCTTATCTGGGAAATTGTACAGACGCTCCCCACCTTACGAACGAGATACGTTTCCGAGCGGTCGTTCGTCAGGTGAACTTGGTTGTAAGTTGCTTCCGTGCTCTATTTTGTATGGAATGTATGTTTCAGGCTTTTACAAGTATGTTTAAGGTTTATATAAGTATGTTTAAGGATTGTATAAGTAACCTGTATTGGTTTGCCTATATTCGAAATACGGATGCTCCCCAACTTAAGGACGAGATACGTTCCGAATGGTCATTTGTAAGGTGAATTTGTTCGTAAGTTGCTTCCGTGCTATATTTTGTGTTGAGTGTATGTTTAAGGCTTATATAATTATGTTTAAGGTTTATATAAGTATGTTTAATGTTTGCATTCTTATCTGGGAAATGTACAGACGCTCCCCACCTTACAAACGAGATACGTTCCGAGCGGTCGTTCGTCAGGTGAATTTGGTCCTAAGTTGCTTCCGTGATATATTTTGTATGGAATGTATGTTTAAGGCTTAGATAAGTATGTTTACGGTTTATATAAGTATGTTTAAGGCCTGTATAAGTAACCTGTATTGGTTTGCCTATATTCAATATACGGACACTCCCCAACTTATGGACGAAATACGTTCTGAATGGTTGTTCGTAAGGTGAATTCGTTCGTAAGTTGCTTACGTGCTGTATTTTATCTGGAATGTATGTTTAAGGTTTATATAATTATGTTTAAGGTTTATATAACTATGTTTAATGTTTGCATAAGTAACCTGTATTTGTTTGCCTATAGTAAATATACAGACGCACCCCAATTTACGAACGAGATACATTCCGAGCGGTCGTTCGTAAGGTGAATTTGTTCGTAAGTTGCTTCCGTGCTATATTTTGTATGGAATGTATGTTGAAGTCAAACACTGAACGGGGAAGTCGAAAACACAAACGCTCTAACAGTCGTCAAATCAATTCACACCTCCTGTCGTACCGTGACATCTATCCTTGGGGCTTCAGTAAGCCATTGCTGAAGCTCCTGGCACGTCATTTTAAACAGATTTCGACTTATGACCGTTTGACTTGCGACCGTTTTGTCGGAACGGAACCCGTTTGTAACTCGGATGTTACCTGTAGTGCAAATTTCCCCATTGTGGGGGACTATTAAAGGCTTTCTGGTATATACGTTTAGAACTGACTCTGCGATACGCAGAGGATGGTGACAGGTTTGTGTGTGTATCCCTCCAAGATGTGTGCTGGGCCAGTGCAGAGACTGGTCCATGCCGGGCCATGCTGCCCCGTTGGTACTTTGACCGCCAGGAAGGCCGCTGTGCTCAATTTATCTACGGCGGCTGCGGAGGCAACAGGAATAACTTTGATTCCGAGGAATACTGCCTGTCTGTCTGCCGAAGTGTCAGTAAGTTCTGCTCGTAGCAGATGACCCAGATCAGCTATCCCTTTTTTTTTCCACAGCGTGCTACTCTAACCTCCTGCGAGAGACGCTCACTGCTCCTTCTGAACTTTCCTGAACTCCTGCCGCCATTCTTGGCTAACATTTCAACTCTTGTCTTCCTGATGTGTTTTTTTATAACATGTCCTTCGTCCGACCTGACTTCATGTTGTCATCATTTTCATGATGCTGCAACTTATTTTAAGGTTCACGGGTAATCGATGAAAAGGTTTCTTCAGCCGTCACCTGTAATTCTTTGAAGGTGTCGGACATTTTCTCATCTAAGAGGCTTCGTCAGCGAACTAATTTTTTTGCTGGTAGCTCTGGCCCTCTCTCTCTCTCTATATATATATATACAGTAAAGTCTCGTTATATCGATATCAGATATATCGATAGTCCCGGTTATATCGATACTATTTCTATGCACGCACGGAGAAAATTACATGCAAACAGGGTCGGATATATCGATAGTCCCGGTTATATCGATATTTTTTCGGACTCCCTTGAATATCGATATAACGAGACTTTACTGTATATATATATATATATTGTAAATTTTTGACTTTTGCTCCTTTCCTTTTACTCCTTTCACTCACTATCTTGTTTCTCTTCCTCCCGTGACCTATTTTGATGTGACAAAACAGGGCAAACTTTATTTGTATTGTAATCCCGTGTGCGCCTGTTTCCGTTTTTCTTTTCCTCTTGTCGACTCAGTGCCCACAGCCACACCCGGCTCGCCCGACGCTGTCGACCACTACCTGGAGACACCTGCCGATGAAAATGAGCACACCCATTTTCAGAAGGCTAAAGAGAGCTTGGAAGCTAAGCACCGTGAAAGGATGTCTCAGGTATGTAAACATTAGATTACCGTATTTGCCCGTATATAAGACGCACCCAAAAGCCTTGATTTTTTTTTCAATTATTATTATTATTATTATTATTATTATTATTATTATTATTATTATTATATTAATATTATTATTGTAAAGAAAATTACGGTCGCGCAGAAGGAGATCAACGAAAGACACGAACGAGGTGTGCGTTTGTGTGACTTAGCGTCCCAGTACCAGTATGCTAAGTCGACCATTGCTACGTCTGCCTAAAGGTGTTTCTGTGTCGTCTAAGCAACGGTCTCAGGCAATAGAAGTGGATTAAGCGAAAAGCAGCTAGCAGGGGACAGTGTGAGTGAGGGTATTATTGCCGAGAAAGCACGGCAACTTCACTCGGATATCATCAAGAGGCAACCTGGAAGTTCGTCATCCATTGACAACAACCATCACAAAGGTCAATAAAACGACTTTATTATACTGTAGTTTATTTCTACTGTTACAATCCAATAGCACATTTATTATACATAAAATAAGATATATATTTTTGTCGTTTTAAGCCTTATTTAGTAGGAAACTATGTTTTATGAGGACCTTGGAACGGATTATTCTGATTTTAATGGTTTCCTATGGGAAATTAATTTTTGGGATACACACTTTTCGCCTTACACACTCTGTCTGGGAACCAATTAAGTTCGTGATCTGAGGTATCACTGTACAGAATAATTGGGTATTATTTTTACGCCACCAAATCATACAGTCCAATTGAAAGCACAGATGCACAAAAACATGAGCAGAAAAGAAGCGGTGCTGCAAATGACGTCGCTTCATCATTAGCATTCATCTCATTGAGTGCATATGTGCAAGTCACATTGGGAGGGTTGTCCTGTGTTGTATCGGTACCTAGCTGTTATTTTTTCCCCCTCACCTTGGTGGCAGCATATTCCAACAGTCACGCTAATAATTCTGAGCCAATTGGAATTTAACGGGCATGATGTCGCTCTACTTGTGCTCAGGTGATGAGAGAGTGGGAAGAGGCTGAGCGAGAAGCCAAGAATCTTCCACGCGCAGAAAAGAAGGCAGTCATCCAGGTAACCGAATTTGTAGCAACTCTTTTTAACTCATTCACTGCCATTCTCGAATTTTTTCGAGTCTTTCATTTTTTTTTTTTTTTTTTTGCTGGTGGTGCTGATAAAGCGCTGGCCAGACCTCTGGCAATATTTTTTCCCTTTTACAAGGGGGCAGCATTTCCTTTTTCTTCCATGTTAGCGCTTTGTTCCAGCTTCCGCTGTTGTTAAAGCGTTATATAAATATGTACAGTATGTATTGCATTGTATTTTGGACAGACACCCTCATTTCAAGTTCACATAACTCCAGACCCATATCATTTAGGAATTAACTCTTTTTTTTCTGTTGAAAAAAGAGAGTCTATGGTTTATGCGAGATAGCAAATAGTTAGCTAGCTAGGTAGCCAGCAAGATAGCTAGCTAGATAGCTAGCTAGATAACTAGATAAATAGCTAGCTATTAGTTATCTATTAGCCAGCTAGCTAGCTTTCTATCTATTTAAGTTATTCCTGGTTGAGCTGGCGAGTGTGGCTGCCGCTGCTCACCCACAGAGAAACTTATCCTGTGACTAGAAAGTGACCTTGAGAGTTTTGAAAGGCGCTTATTATTATTATTATGCTGTATTAAATGTTTATGTCATCCGAAAAATTAATATTCTGTGGGTCCTGCAAAACCCTGGCACTGGAGTGGACGCGCAGAGTTAAAATTCTGGCTGTGCAGATTGTTGACCCGGCGCTATTTGACCTTTCAACCGTGCATTTTAGCGTTTCCAAGAGAAGGTTGAGACACTGGAGCTGGAAGCAGCCAGTGAACGGCAGCAGCTGGTGGAGACTCATATGGCCCGAGTGGAAGCTCTTCACAACGACCGCCGACGCCTAGCGCTGGAGAGCTACCTGACCGCCCTGCAGCAGGATCCCCCCAGGGTACACCACGGATATTTCAACCATCTATTTGAAATATCATAGACAGTGATACCTCGGTTTAGGAACCCCTTGGCTTACGAACTTTTAGCTTTACGAACGTAACAGTGAGGGGAGGTGGTTTAAACATTAAAGAGGCAGGCAGACGACAGAGAGAGAGAGAGTGAGAAAATGGCTACAGAAAACAGTGAAAGTAGACTGCAAGGTTAAAATTCCCATCAATCAAACCCCACAAATAACCCTCACAAGCCATCTATACACTTGATGCAAAATGCTAACAACCCAGCTAAACAGAACACAATTGATGAGGAACTAGGTAAAATTATCGCAGAGAACGCACCTACAAGGGATCATTCCTCAAGAAGTGTTTAATGCTGATGAAACCGGCCTAAAATGACTTTTTCTTTAATTATAATACCATAGCACATATAATCTACATAAAATAAGGTCTATTTTGTGTAGTTTTAAGGCTTAGTAAATTAGAAAGTAGAAAATTATGTTTTATGGGGAACGGAATATTCTCATTTTAATGGTTTCCTATGGGAAATTAATTTTTGGGATACACACTTTTCGCCTTACACACTCTGTCTGGGAACCAATTAAGTTCGTAAACCAAGGTATCAAGCAATTTTCAGACCAAACAAAGTAGCCAAAATGCATTGTGTGTCGCTTTCTCGGTCACTGGCGTTCCCTGCGTGACGTCACGACTTCCTGAATATTCAGCGCGATTCAGCGTCTTAAAACGTCAAATATAGCTATATGCGGTGGAATCTTTGTAAAATACGCTCAGTAGAAGTCAGTTGAAGTGATTTTACAAATTATGGACACAACTTGTACGGAGGTGTCGGTTGTCCTTTAAATTCGAAAAGTACAAGTCGTAAGTAATGAGCACAACATGGGAAAAGTAATGAAAAGAAACTGAAAGACAATTTGGAATTATTTCATAAGAAGTCATAGACAAAATCTAATTAACATCAGTCCGTAATTCTGATATTGTTAGGCCAGCAGAGAAGGCTTTGCAGGCCTTGACGGTCCGCCACTTCTCTATTGCTGCTCTTCTTCATTGTTCTCAAGCACCTAGTCTAAATAATGCGCCAATGAAAAAGCTTTGTTACTGATCCCGAAGCTTCAATGTCAACACTTGGCAACTTGTACTTTCTTCCAAAATGTTTCCAATCACGTCGTCCTGAGCCTGCAACTCACGATTCGCCGTCTTCCGCCTGTCGCAGCCCCGTCACGTCTTCAGCCTGTTGAAGAAATACGTGCGCGCCGAGCAAAAGGACAGACAGCACACCCTCAAACACTTTGAACACGTCCGCATGGTCGACCCGAAGAAGGCGGCGCAAATCAGGCCTCAGGTAGCGCACACTCAATCACAACATGTCGTACTTCATGTGAAACATTTTCAGTCGATTGAGATGAAATCAGCGTTATGGAGAATACGTGTCTTTGCTTTCATTAAATTTGACTACTGTCTCGTTTGTAATAATAATCATAATAATAATCATAATAATAATAATAATAATAATAATAATAATCATCATAATCATAATCATAATCATAATAACAATCATCATCATAATAAAATAATAATCATCATCATAATAGTAATAATAATAATAGTAACAGTAATAATAGTAATAATCATAATAATTGGAATAATAATAATATAATAATCATCATAATCATAATCATAATAATAATCATCATCATAATAAAATAATCATCATCATCATCATAATAGTAATAATAATAATAATAGTAACAGTAATAATAGTAATAATCATAATAATTGGAATAATAATAATAATAATAATAGTAATAGTCGTAATAGTAATAGTAATGGTAATAGTAATAGTCATTGTCATAGTAATCGTAATAATAGTAATAATAATAGTAGTAATAATAATAGTAATAATAATAATAATAATAATAATAATAATCAAAAATAATAAATAAAAATAATTAAAAATAAGAAAATCATTAAAAATAATTACAAAAATAATTAAAATAATACACTTTACAATAATAATAATAATAATAATATTAGTAGTAATAGTCATAATAGTAGTAGTAATAGTAATAGTAATAGTAATAGTAATAGTAATAGTAATAGTAATAGTAATAGTCATCGTCATAGTAATCGTAATAATAGTAATAATAATAGTAATAATAATAATAATCATAATAATAATAATAGTAATAATAATAGTAATAATAATAATAATTGTAATAAGAATAGTAATAATAAAAAATAATAATAAATAAAAAATCATTAAAAATAACAAAATCATTAAAAATAATTTAAAAAAAATAATTAAAATAATACACTTTACAGTAACAGCAAGTTTTTCTGTGGGTGAGCAGCGGCAGCCACACGCGCCAGCGTTCACTCAACCCAGAAGTAACTCAAATAGATAGAAAGCTAGCTCGCTAAGAGTTAGCTAATAATCACTCAACCCGGAAGTAACTCAAATAGATAGAAAGCTAGCTCGCTAAGAGTTAGCTAATAATCACTCAACCCGGAAGTGCGTGTGACGCTGTCTAGGTGCTGACCCACCTGCGTGTCATTGAAGAGCGTATGAACCAGTCATTGGGACTTCTCTACAAGGTGCCTGGTGTGGCCGACGACATCCAAGATCAAGTTGGTACGTTTCACGCCGCTCTGTTCTCAGAGGTTTCATGCCCGTGGTGCTTTGTAGAAAATATGATTTCATTCTTGACAAAGTACCGTATTTTCCGGTGTATGAACATCCGAGTTACGACCGGCACGAGTAACGACAACCCGTACTAGCGACCACAAACCGCCCGACCCTTTTTTTTTATTTTACACCTGGCACTGCAACGCGTAAGCAGCCGGCAACGTGGACTACAATTTTGGCCAGCCAGCATGTCACACACTCGCGCAGCAATCTACTGCGTGACTACAATTCAATACAGTTGTTACACCGTGCAGATACCGTCTCGGCAACATCTCCTGTGTAGTACTGTACACTGCTTTTTTCCTTTGGTGTCCACTTGAGTCCGAGCGTGTTTGTCGGGCGACCTCTTCTGGCCTTTAGCAGGGAGAGCGATTTTTCAACAGCGCACATGCATGGGAAGCTGTGCGTATTTGGGTCAGTATATGTTGTCTTAATACTGTAATAATACTGTATTCTTTACGTATGTGTTTTCTTTAACCCACTACATAAAATCTAAGTATAAAATATAAGTCGATAATATGACATATAAAATGATAAAAACGACACTAAAAGATAAATATAAAATTTATAAATGAACTGTACAGTAAACAGTTTTGTATACATTACATGTACAGTTATACAGTAATAAAAAAAAACGCTGATATAAAATATGAAATGATAAAAACAACACTAAAAGCTAAGTATAACATTTATAGATGAACTCCAGTAAACAGTTGTGTATACATTACAGTAATACAGTAACAAAAATCGATAATATGAAATATAAAATGATAAAAATGACACGAAAAGTTAGCAAATTTATAAATGAACTGCAAAGAGTTTGGTATATAATAGTATTCCATAGAAAACATTGCTTAAAAAAACAACAGATTGACATCATAAACTATCCTGTTGTGTAAACGTCACGTCGGCCATTTTGAATGGATTTCAACTTACGACCGTTTGACTTACGACCGTTTTGTCGGAACGAACCAGGTCGTAACTCGGATGTTACTTGTATAAGGCACACCACATTATAAGGCACTACAGTAGAGGCTGAGGTTGCGCACTACGTCTTCTATACTGGAGTCGTGGATGCTAACAGTCGTTGCGAGACCTGTTGTGGCGCAATATGACTTCAGATATAAGGCGCGGGGTCATCGTTTCAAGAAAATCAAGGCTTTTGTGTATGCCTTATCCACCGGAAAATTTGATACCCCAAATTCTTCAGCTATCTGATTCCTGCCAAATTCCAAACTTTTGTGAGACAGATGTGAAACCAAGCGCAGATTATGTTACGAGTAACAGCGAGATTGAATGATCTAAATTCCAAGCTTTTTTTTCTGATAAGGACTTTGCAGCTATTTGACCCAATTCTTCAGCACATTCAAATCAAATTGTTTGTCGGGGAAGATAAATCTGCCGGCCCCTCCTTATTTTTTTTTTTCCTCCCCTGCTTATTGGAGTTGTATGCGTCACACAACCATCTGGGCCTCTGAAACTGTCACTGTCTGTCACGTATTGTAAGGTGGTGGGTGGTGGTGGATCTAAAAAAAAACAGGCACAAGGGAAGAGAAGGAGGAATTTGTCTCTGGTAGAACACATTGCACTAGTATCATCATAAGAAAAATTGAAGCACTATACACAATGGCACTGTGTCACCATTAACTCTCTAAACAGTAACCCAAATCTTCGGGTATATTGCGTCTTTTTTTTTGATGATAATACTAGTGTGGTGTGTTCTACCAGAGACAAATTCCATGTATGTACTACATACTTGGCCAATTGATAGAGATTAGACAGAATAATAAATTATCATATTTCAAAGTTTCATGCTATTATATGCTTAGTCAACATGTGTGACTCGAATACACAATTGAAGCACAGACAACCTGGGGTCAATCTGAGGTCAACAGACACAGCAAGTTAAACTGTTATCTTCATCTAGGAAATCTGGCATTGGACAGAATTTAGGACTTGGGAAACTCCTTTATCACCGAAGCAATTTATGACTTGAAACTCCTTCACAGGAAGAGCTCATTAGCCAGGTTACAAATGTATCAGTTCATGGAAGAGACAATGTTTTATTGCTTACAGCTGTTTGCGCTCAGAACGTTCCATGGGCACGGTATTCTAATCAAGAAAACTATGTTTTACTAATGTATCACTTAAATTTGCATATACTCTCAATAAATAGCTTGGCAGAGGGCTGCAGAATTCAGGCGTCTGTCATGAATGGCTACGTCTCCTGCCGGCAGTAAAGACAATCTTTCTGGGTTCGAGTCTTTGTCCACAGTGTCTGATCAAACGTATCTGACACCAATAACTCTAACTCTAACTCTCCTTCTTGTGATTTTCCCCTCTGATCAGAACTTTTGCAGAGGGAACAGGCTGAGATGGCCCAACAGCTGGCCAACCTGCAGACCGACGTGAGGGTGAGCTACGGTAACGACGCTTTGATGCCAGACCAGGAGCTCGGAGGTGGCCAGACCGAGCTGCTGAGCCAGGAGGACACGCTCGGCTTGGGAGGAGTCGGTTTCATCCATCCCGAGAGCTTTAACCAGCCCAACACGGACAATCAAGGTCTTTTGCTCATTTGTGGATAATCGTTTGTGACGGTGCAAATCTGTCCTTCAGAATTTTAAAGTATTGTCCTCCTCCCTCCAGTTGAACCTGTGGACTCTCGCCCCACTTTTGAAAGGGGTGTTCCCACACGGCCGGGTGAGCCTAGCCTGCGTCAAATACAATACAATACATCATTTACAGGTAACATCCGACTTACGACCAGGTTCCGTTCCGACAAAACGGTTGTAAGTCAAATGGTCGTAAATTGAAATCCTTTCAAAATGGCCGACCCGATGTTTGTACGACAGGATAGTATACAATGTCAATCAAAACGTTTTCTATTGAATACTACTGAAGTGCCTTATAATGTGGTGTGCCTTATACAGGTAACATCCGACTTACGACCAGGTTCTGTTCCGACAAAACGGTCGTAAGTTGAAATCCATTCAAAATGGCCGACGTGGCGTTTACACGACAGGATAGTATACAATGCCAATCTGTTGTTTTTAAGCAACATTTTCCATTGAATACTATTATATACCAAACTGTTTACAGATCATTTATACATTTTATAACTTTTAGTGTCATTTTTATCATTATATATTTCATATTATCGATTTTTATTGTTGTATACCTGTACCTGTAATATACACCAAACTGTTTACTGCACAGTTAATTTATACATTTTATACCTTTTAATGTCGTTTTTAATCATTTTTTATTTAATATTAGTGATTTTTATGACAGTGTACCTGTACCTGTAATGGATACTAAACTGACTACTGTACAGTTCATTTATAAATATTATACTCACCCGGCTCTCCCTGCTAACAGCCAGAAGATGTCGCCCGACACAGACGTTCGTAAAAAAGCAGTGTACAGTAATACACAGGAGATGTTGCCGAGACGGTATCTGCACTTTATAAAACTGTATTGAGTGTAGTCACGCAGTAGAATGCTGTGCAAGTGTGTGACATGCTGGCTGGCCAAAATTGAAGTATGCGTTGCTGGCTGCTTGCGCGTTGCGGTGCCAGGTGTAGAATAACAAATAAAAGGTTCTGGCGGTCGTAACTCGCGCCAGTCGTAGCTCAGGTTTTACCTGTTATAAACACAACAAGAATATGAACTTGTCCGGAGGTGTCGGTTGTCCTTTAAAACAGTATTTTTCCTTCTCTTGTCAGTGACTGGGATGAAAATGCAGGCTATTCCCGAACTCCGAATGGAAAAGGGGGACAGGCAGAGTACTGAATATGAAGTTCACCACCAGAAACTGGTAAATACTGTAAAATTTCTCTCTCTCACCCGCGCTTGTATCGCAGTACAGCCTGCAAAATCCATCCTCAGATCTAACTTGTTGTTTGATGATGCGAATATCATACACGGGAATAAAAATCATCATAAAGGTTAATCTAATCTAATGGAATTCCTTAACCCATTCACTGCCATTCCCGTATTTAATCGGGAATTGAAAATATGACGTCTAGCACCATTCCCGAATTTGTTCGGCTTTTGGGGTTTCATGCTAGGGTGCCGATAAAGCGCTGGTTAGACCTCTAGCCATGTTTTTTTCTTATCCACAAGGGGGCAGCATTTCCCTTTTTTTCCATGTTAGCGCTTTGTTCCAGCTTCAGCTGTTGTTAAAGTGCTATATAAACCAGTTTGTATGTATTGATTGCATTGCATTTTGGGAAGTCGCCCCCATTTCAAGCTCAGATAACTCCAGAGCCATATCATTTCGGCATTAACTCTTTTTTCCACTTTATCGCTTTGTTCCAGCTTCAGCTGTTAGTAAAGTGCTATATTAACCAATATGTATTTATTGCATTGTATTTTGGGAAGTCGCCCCCATTTCAAGCTCATATAACTCCACACCCATATAACTTAGGAATTAACTCTTTTTTTCCACGTGATTTCTTTGTTCCAGCTTCAGCTGTTGTTAAAGTGCTATATAAAGCAATATGTATGTATTGCGTTGTATTTTGTACAGCCGCCCCCATTTGAAGCTCAGATAACTCCAGACCTATATCATTTAGGAATTAACTATTTCTTCCATATTATCGCTTTATTCCAGCTTCAGGTGTTGCTGTCTATTAGCTATCTATCTGGCTGGCTGGCTGTCTGGCTAGCTATCTATTAGCTATCTAGCTGGCTAGCTACCTAGATAGCTATCTATTAGCTAGCTAGCCAGCTAGCTTTCTATCTATTTGAGTTATCCCGGTTTGAGTTTCCGCGCTCTTATCCTGATTCTTGCTGTGTGCTAACTGTCCGTGGAAGTCGGATTTTGTCCATTTTTGTGTTGGCCCCCCAAACCAAACCGTGATGACCGCAGTGTAGAAATGTGGTAGCGCCTCCTGTGGCAGCCTTAGCAACTTCAGGAAGTCCATCCTCTGCTGGATCTTTCTCAGACAAATTTCTCTCCCATCAGGTCTTCTTTGCCGAGGACGTCGGCTCCAACAAGGGCGCCATCATCGGTTTGATGGTGGGCGGTGTCGTCATAGCAACCGTGATTGTCATCACCTTGGTGATGCTCCGGAAGAAGCAGTACACCTCCATCCACCACGGAGTCATCGAGGTCAGAAGCAGTCGGCGCTCGTATTGAGGGTGGGGGGGGGGAGCGGCAAGCTGTTACCGCGGGTAACCGAGTGATTTTTCTGGTTTTCCTCCAGGTGGACGCCGCTGTTACCCCCGAGGAACGCCATCTGTCCAAAATGCAGCAGAACGGCTACGAGAACCCAACCTACAAGTTCTTTGAACAGATGCAGAACTGAGGGGGGTTTCATTTCCACACACACACACACACACACACACACACACACACACACACACACACACCACACACACACACACACACATGTTTCATTCCACACCTTAAGCCCCTCCCACTCCCATCCCTTCCCTCCCATCCCAGAGTAGAGTGACGTCAGCAGTGCGGCATGATACCGAGCAGTGACTTGAGTACAGTGATACCTTGGCTTACGAACTTTTCGGTTTACGAACGTTAAATTTATGAAAAATTGGCATACAAACTATTTTTCGGGATACACACAGAGCTGCCACAATAAGTGATGTGTCGTTGGCGAATTGTTTTTTTTTTTTTTTTTCGACTTACGACCGTTTGACTTACGACCGTTTGGTCGGAACAGAACCCGGTCGTAACTCGGATATTACCTGTATAAGTTTAAGTCAATTGACGTTTTTCTGCAAATGAGGTCTGGACTTCCCCGCCCCCTTTCCTGCACCACTGCTGCACTCTAGGGATGCATCTGGGGAATTTAAAAAGGGGCCAGTTGACCCCTTTTGGGGTCAACATTCTAAAATGGATTGGGCCCGATTGAATAGATCGCCAAAGTAGACTAAACTGATTGAAATAAAGCAACATACATTCATTGGAGCTTGATATTTCTAAATTGCATTTAAAAAAAAAAACATTATTTGACTAAAATGTAATTTTCTCACTAATGTCCACAGACTTTCGATTGTTTCTTAAAAAAAACAAGAATATGTATTTTTTGCTACCTGTTTTTAATGTCTTTTAGAGTTGTTCTCCTGTTCTAACGCTCTATATTGCAACCATCCGCCATGTTGGATGTAAACCCTGCAATGCACCATGGGTAAATGGCTATTCGATTAGCCCTTTCGGCAGTTTCCGGTAGATCACGAAAAAGGCCGGTAGATCGCAAAAAAAGCCTAAAATATCTTCTACCACGACTTTGGAACGCACCGAAACAAATGCAAAGTGATTTTATGACTCAATATCGGTAAGGCAAAATGGCCGACGACCAAAGTTAAAACCTCTGAAGGAAAACGAACAGTTTTCAATTGCTGTTGAACTAAATTAATTTCTTTAGCTATTTTATCAGAGGTATATCATATGCGGCGCAAATCACGTCGCAGTATGCGCTAATCGTAATAGATTTACACCGATGCTGGCGCAGTAGAGTTCCAAAATGGCGCCAGTGGCTGTCAAAATGGCCGCCCGGATGCATCCCTGGTTCTCCTCTCTCTCTCTGCACTGGAGAATTATTTGCGCCATTTCCACCAATCGCCCCTGCCCATGACCCATGTTTCCTCTTTCCTCTATTATTTGTGCATTTTTATGACAGCTGGGCTGTGTTGGGTGACACAAGGCTCTTAATTTAGGCTTAAATATCGATCGAGTTGATCATGAACATGTTGATGATAATGCTAGTCATGATGTATTCTGAATGAGCTGTTTTTTTTTTTTTTTTTTGGTTCGCTTATATATGGAAGAGCATTAGGGCCACATTGAAGTATATATATATTTTAAATGGGCAATTATTCTGAGAAAAAAAGTCACAAATTTGCGAGTTTCAAACTCGCAAATTTGCTAGATTTAAAGTAGCAAATTTGCTAGATTCAAACTCGCAAATGTACTCGATTTAAAGTCACAAATTTGCTAGATTTAATCGTTACAAAAAAAATTTCGGAGTTTGAGATACATCATTCGGTCTTGCGGTGGGTTAGCGTTAGCAACCTTGTGAGACGAGATCTTTTGCAGAACACAAATGGCTACCTGTGGAGTTGCAGTTATGGCGTAATTCATTTGTTTTATAAGGTTTTCATGGCCTAACTACGTACAAAATGTTCCACTTCAAATTCTGGATCGAAATCACAGTGATACCTCGGTTTACCACCCCCTTGGCTTACGAACTTTTCGGTTTACGAAGGTTAAATTGATGAACATTTTACCTTGGCATACAAACTACTTTTTGGCATACACACGAAGCAGCCACAATGAATGATGTGTCGTTCTCGAACGAGCCCGTTCTTCTAACAAGAAAATGGCAGCCGGATTGTTTTGGTCCTCTATTCCCCGCCCCCAGTCTTCGGTTAAAGCCACGTGATTGGTCAAGAACGCAGCAGTGAGGGGAGATGGTTTAGACATCAAAGAGACAGGCAGACGACAGAGAGCGAGAGTTACAAAATGGATAGAAAACAGTGAAATTTGGACTCGTTTCAACTTTGATAGTTCAAAGGCAGAGTGTAGACTGCAAGGTTAAAATTCCCATCAATCAGGCTCCACAAATAACCCGCGCAAGTCATCTGTACACTTGATGCAAAAAGCTATCAACCCAGCTAAACAGAACACAATTGATGAGGAACAAGGTAAAATTATCGCAGAGAAAGCACCTACAAGGGATCATTCTTCAAGGGATCATTCCTCAAGAAGTGTTTAATCCTGATGAAACCGGCCTAAAATAACTGTATTTTTTTGTACAGTTTATTTCTTTAATTATAATACCATAGCACATATAATATACATAAAATAAGGTCTATTTTGTGTAGTTTTAAGGCTTAGTATATTAGAAAGTAGAAAATTATGTTTTATGGGGAACGGAATATTCTCATTTTAATGGTTTCCTATGGGAAATTAATTTTTGGGATACACACTTTTCGCCTTACACACTCTGTCTGGGAACCAATTAAGTTCGTAAGCCAAGGTATCGTTTGAATCTAGCAAATTTGTGACTTTAAATCGAGCAAATATAAGAGTTTGAAACTGGCAAATTTGGCAAACTTTTTTTTTCTCAGAATAATACCCCACCTCTAAGAAAATATATTTTCAACCTGGCCCTAATGCTCTTCCGTACTTATAGGTTTGATTTTGTTTTTCCAACAAAAAAAAAAGAACAATGAAAACAGATTGAAAAAAAAGACATTTTTAAACTTGTGTGTGATGTACCTGAAGTTGTAGTCGTTCATATGTAGTGCATGACCATGATGACAACAGGATTCAGAAAAACAAAAAACAAGATCAAAAAACACTTGATCGAAACGCTCTCACTTTTAGATGATGCTAGCAAGATTGTACATTTCGTATCCTTTCGTGATCTCGTGACTTTGAACGAAAAGTATAGAAATAGAAACTTCCATCGACAGGCTCTGCTTTCATATCCGCACTTAAAACTGATCTGTCATTCTTACCAATTTTAAAGGACAACCGACACCATTTTTTTGTTTCCTAACTGACATCAGAAAAACGTTTTATAGCATCAAAAAATAACCAAAAGACGCACGCTGATATTTTTAGTCAAATGCAAAAAAACACCAATAAAAATGACTTGGTGTCCCAAAACTGCTACAAAATGAGATAAAAACTGGAGATATTCAAAAAGTCCCGCCCCCAGTTCGTGACATCACGTCAGGAAACTCCTTCACAAACTGCCTTGCTCCAGAATCAAAACAATGGCTTCAGAGAGTTCCGATTCGGAGAAGATGCTTTCTTGTTACTCATCCAGTTATGAATATGATTCAAATAGTTCTGAAGAGGAAAGCATAAATGTTTGAAATCGATTAAAGAAGTCCTTCCGTGTCATTTTGAGGCGTCTGGACTGAAATGTAGCTACCCGAAAATGCACAAGATGGCGCCCAAGCTCCGTTGGAAATGGGCTGATTTGTCCGCTGGGAATTTGTGTCAACTAGTATCAAATAGTAGTCTTAGTGCAACACACAACGATTCACCATCGCGTTATTTATCTGTTTTCCTTCTAATTTCGCCATCAACACGACGTTTTCAGACCAAACAAAGTACCCAAAATGCATTGTATGTCGCTTTCTCGATCAGGGGCGTTCCCTCTGTGACGTCACGTCAGGAATCGTCACCAACTCAAAAACAAGACTTCCTGAATATTCAGCACGTCTTAAAATGTAAAATATGCGGTGGAATCTTTGTAAAATATGCTCAGTAGAAGTCATTTGAATTGATATTACAAATTAATTGTTCGGAAGTGTCGATTGTCCTTTAAGTGTGGTTCTTTTGTTTCGTTTATTTTATTTCATTTTTTTTTTGTTTTTGTTCAACATTCTCGTTTTTCCTGAAGAAGTAGAAGCTGGCTTCATCTGTATGTTATTATCATTTCATTCAAGATTGTATCATCAAAAATCCTGATGCTAGCGGCTCAACCCCTTTTTTTTTTTTTGTTTTGCTTTAAATCTCAACGCGTTGGATGTTTTTCTTGGTGATGGCTTGCAGGAATCGAGCAAAAGGCTGGTTTTGACTTAGCTCTGTTAACCATTTTAAATAGTTGTGAATGGCCAATTATCTTTGGTAACATTTGTTGGCATGCAAGAAGCATGACAGATGGTGGCAGAGAATAAGAAACTGGATTTTTTTTTTTTTGGGTTCTTCTGTTTGATTGCATTGCTTTTTATTGGCTCTGTAAGATTGTGCATTGACTGGGGAAACGCTTTCTACACTGTATTCCATAATAAAGTTTTGAATGTACCGACAGATGGTGTTTATCCTTTTTTTTTAATTTATTTTTCTTTTTTTTTTTCTTCAGGCAGCTGTCTTCAATTTGTTTTCACCTCAGATATTCAATATACTGTGTAATAAATTTCCTGTAACTCTGTCTGGAACTGCTGCCACTTGGGTAAGTCTTGAGTGTCAATGTTTTCTGCTGAGGTCACTGAAGACTCTAAAATGACCTTGTGTGGAAGTGTGTAGTTGTCACTCTCAATGTGACAATGGATGAGTACAGTGATACCTTAGCTTACGAGCTTAATTCGTATCATTAGCTTGCACACTTGATTTATGCTGCTTCTCGCAGAAGTATATTATATACAGTATAATATAAACAAAGCCATATAAATAAAAATGGTTGTAATTTTTTTTACATGGGTAATTTGTTTTCACATAATCTTACATGATTTTTGGTAGTTAATGAATTTAAGCAACAAAAACAAACTGATGAGCCATTATGGAGCAAAAGAGCCGGATTTTTATAGTGAGCCGAGCTAAAAGAACCGACTCTCTGAAAGGAGCCGGAATTCCCATCACTACCACACAAACACTGACGTCCCATAATCCACCGCGCGATCCTCCACATTCGTTTGCCGGATCCAAAGTGTCAAATCCAAGGTGAGTCTTTTTCTAAATGCATTGTACCAACTCTTTTACCAATCTCCCCCCTAATCAATACAAGGTTAACATAATAATTGTGCATTTCGAATACCTGTCGTTATGTGACTAACAAAATGGCTGAAGAAACCACTGCTGTTTGCTGTTGCGTATGCTAAAGCTAGCGTGTGTGCAAGCTAAAGCTAGCCGATCGGTCAATGCTACAAAGCTCAAGCTAACCTTTAGCCAACTCAAACGACCTTGTATTGAATATCAACTGGCGAATGGCTATTATAACGAATTAAATGAATAATCTAGTATCGTACGTAGTATTTGTCGGCGATGGACGAATTTACTTGTGTAGTTTTATATTTCCCGTCGTGTATTCTTGTGTATGCCACTCACGACCAGTACACATTGCTAACGTTTAGCTAATGGATTCCCTTTTCTTCGAACTAAAAAAACATTGAAACCTTCAAGTAATAGTTCACTTTAAAGTAAACGTATGGATGTGCCGCAGATATTAATAGCCGAGGTATCGATTATTGCAACTCCTTTTCGGTGTCCATCAAAAATTAGTGATGTGACTACATTTTTCAATCATAATTAATCACACATTTTCGAATACCGTATTAAAGTACATTTAAATGGCTTTCAAATTATGTATAGACTAATTTTCTATGACAAAATTTTCATATTCGAAATATGAGGGGATTTTCTGCCTGTAATTACACACTTAAAACAATGAAAATATGTTACCGAATTCTTTATTACAGTTTAAATTATCATAACGTTCTTCATTTTTTTGGCGGATCTTAACGAGTAAGGTACCATTGGAAAGCTTTTGAAATTCTAAACAAGAACAGAAAACACAAGAAAATATTCAAAAAAATAAATTAGCAAATATCAACGATCGAATGCAGGCAGATTTTCGTCAGAAATCATAAATGGCTATCACTGAATACTTGGAAAGAAAATTGCGAGCTTTAGAAATATATATGCTAATGCTTCTTTTCGCTTGAAACTTGGCAGTTATGGAGAAAAATATATATCCTACCACTTCTATGAGTTATAAAAAATCAACTTACTCACCTTTGTAAACTGTAGTGTTAGTGTTGCGAGTACGGAGTGCGCTCGGTAACAAAAAATATTGTTATTATTAGCTATCTCTTAGCTAGCTAGCTCGCTTTCTATCTATTTGAGTTACTTGCGGGTTAAGTGATTATAATAATAATAATAATACATTTCATTTGTAAGCGCCTTTCAAAACTCTCAAGGTCACTTTACTGTCACTGGATCAGTTTTTCTGTGGGTGAGCAGCGGCAGCAACAAGCGCCAGCGTTCACTCAACCCGGAATAACACAAATAAATAAAAAGCTAGCTAGGTGTTAGATAGCCAGCCAGCTAGCTAGACAATAGATAGCTAATAGATAGCCAGCTAACCAGCCAGCCAGATAGGTAACAGATAGCCAGCTAGCTAGATAGCTAATAATAATAATAATAATAATACATTTATAAGTGCCTTTCAAAACTCTCAAGGTCACTGGATCAGTTTTAGCTAACTCTTAGCTGGCTAGCTTGCTTTCTATCTATTTGAATTACTTCCGGGTTGAGTGATTATTAGCTAACTCTTAGCTAGCTAGCTGGCTTTCTATCGATTTGAGTTACTTCCGGGTTGAGTGATTATTCGCTAACTTCGCTAGCTAGGTTGAGTGAATGCTGGTGCGTGTGGCTGCCGCTGCTCACCTGCAGAAAAACTGATTCTGTGATTGTAAAGTGACCTTGAGAGTTTTAAAAGGTGCTTCTAAATGAAATGTATTATTCTCATTATTATTGTTTTTTTTTTTTTTTGCACTCCCTGCACCCGCCTTTAGATGGCGCTCCGTGCCTTCCTCCGGCTGTCCTCCATGCTGCGTTCTGCGGCAAGTCTGACCCTTCGCAGGAATATCGGGCTGTCCGCCGTCGTCCTGAACCGGGCCAAAGAATTGGATCCCGTGCAGAAATTGTTCCTGGACAAGATCCGAGACTACAACACCAAGAGCAAGTGAGTCACCGATAAGTGGAAAATAACCTGCTGACACAAGTTGTACAGTAGTGATACCTTGGTTTACGAACTTAATTGGTTCCCAGACAGTGTGTAAGGCAAAAAGTGTGTATGCCAAAAATTAATTTCCCATAGGAAACCATTAAAATGAGAATAATCCGTTCCCAGGTCCCCATAAAACATAATTTTCGACTAAATAAGCCTTAAAACTACAGAAAATATACCTTATTTTATGTATAATAAATGTGCTATGGTATTATAATTCAATAAATAAACTGTACTGTATAATAAAGTCGTTTTAGTTACCTTTGTGATGGTGGTTGATGGCTTGATGGAATGGAATGGCCGCTTTCATCAGCATTAAACACTTGATGAGGAACCTAGCCTTCTTCTTTCACCATCTTGAAGAATGATCCCTCGTAGGTGCTTTCTCTGCGATAATTTTACCTTGTTCCTCATCAATTGTGTTCTGTTTAGCTTGGTTGATAGCTTTTTGCATCAAGTGTACAGATGGCTTGTGCGGGTTGTTTGATGGGATCTTTTAACCTTGCAGTCTACACTCTGCCTTTGAAATATCAAAGTTGAAACTTTCTCTCTGTCGTCTGCCTGTGCCTTTAATGTTTAAACCACCTCCCCTCACTGCTGCGTTCTTGACCAATCAAGTGACTTTAACTCAAGACTAGGGGCGGGGAATAGAGGACAAAAACAGTCGGCTGCCATTTTGTTCTTAGAAGAACGGGCTTGTTCGCGAACGACACATCACTCATTGAGACAGCTCCGTGTGTATCCCAAAAAAATAGTTTGTATGCCAAGGTGAAATTTTCATAAATTTAAGATTCGTAAACCGAAAAGTTCGTAGAACACGCGGTACGTAAAACCGAGGTATCACTGTATCTCAATTACAGTAAAGTCTCGTTATATCGATATCGGATATATCGATAGTCCCGGTTATATCGATACTATTTCTATGCACGCACGGAGAAAATTACATGCAAACAGGGTCGGATATATCGATAGTCCCGGTTATATCGATATTTTTTCGGACTCCCTTGAATATCGATATAACAAGACTTTACTGTATATCCGGAAAAATGTATATTGTCGCCTGAACCACGTCATCTAAACAAGCATGAACCGTAGCCTTCTGTTTTTCAGAATCAGAATCATCTTTATTGCCAAGTATGTAGAACACACAAGGAATTTGTTTCCGGTAGAACACGCTGCACTAGTATCGTTGTCAAAAAAACTGCTAAGTGGCACTATCCTTCATCTTTTCTTTTCGACGTTTGATATCACGACTTCCCCCGACTCAGGGCTTCCGGCGGCATTGTGGATGCAGGACCGGCATATCAGAAGAACATGTCCGAAGAGGTCTCCAAACTGGAGAGGCTATATGGCGGCGGAGACCTCACCAAGTTTCCCGACTTCAAATTCCAAGGTGGGTATTTGCTTGCGGTCTATTTGACTGTTTTGTTGTTGACTGGAAAAAAAAACCCTACAAGGAAGTACCATTTCATTTTTCTTTCGTAAAGGACAACCGACGGCACTTTTTTGTTTTTTAACTGACATCAGAAAAACGTTTTATAGCATGTAAAATACCCAAAACACGCAGTATGATATTTTTATTCAAATGCAAAACACCAATAAAAATGAGTGTCCAAAATCTGCAAAAAAATTGAGCTGCGAATTGGGCATTTTCACAAAGTCCCGCCCCCAGTTTGTGACGTCACGCCAAGATGTCTTGCATTGCTGGAGAATCAAAACAATGGCTTCAGATTCGGAGAAGATGCTTTCTTGTTACTCATCCAGTTATGAATATGATTCAAATAGTTCTGAAGAGGAAAGCATACATGTTTGCAATCGATTAAAGAATTTATTTCGTGCCATTTTGAGGCAACATTGGGGGGAAATGTCTCACCCAAAAAAAAGAGGCACAAAATAAAGTTGTTTGACTTTATTATATAGTACAGTTTATTTCTTTCATTATAATACCATAGCACATTTATTATACATAAAATAATGTATATTTTGTGTAGTTTTAAGGCTTAGGAAATTAAATTACAAAGTAGAAAATTAGGTTTTATGGGGACCTGGGAACGGATTATTCTCATTGTAATGGTTTCCTATGGGAAATTAATTTTTGGGATACACACGTTTTGCCTTACACACTGTCTGGGAACCAATTAAGTGCGTAAGCCAATGTATCACTGTGGTTGTTTTTCCTCTTCATAAAACATTTCTTCTGGCATCTTGCTTACTTTGCACTAATGTTTCTTTTTATGTTGTTTTCTCCCTCCGCAGACCCCAAGTTTGATGGCGCCGCTAAGTGAATGCTGTTCATCTTGTAAATCATCCATGTATTATATTTAATAATAAAAAGATCAAAGATGGCTGAATCTTTTGGAGGCTTCTACGAAGTTTTTTGTCATGAAACAAACTACAGTCAATACGTCTGTGTAAGCCCTCAGTCGTACAGGAGCGGTCCATCGATGAAAAGGTTTCTTCAGTCATCTGTGCTTCTTTGAAGGTGTCGGACGTTTCGCTTCTTATCCAAGACGCTTCGTCAGCGAACTAAAAATATTTGCTGGTAGTTTTGGCTCTATATATATCCCTACTGTCCAGACGTGGCGGTGCCGGACTCTGCTATGATTGGTCCCTGCTCTCAGGTTGGGGGGGAGCAGAGGACTATTCCCTGAGCCTATACTGATTACTTCTATTGTCCTGACTGATTATCTCTATTGTCATGCCTAATTATGGGGTCTACGACTGGCCTGATTGCCCCATTTGCTCTGGTATCACCTCATCAGCATAACTAAGCCTATGTTGCCTAAGAAATCTGTTGGACAAACATCCAAATTGAATCTCACCCCACGATGGCGATTTAGTGAAGGGTTTTGCTGTTTTATGAAAAAAGCTTCTTTTACTCCCCTTTCAAACTATTTTCTTTCGCTAAGATTTTAACCTCATTGTTGTCAAATGAGTGGTTGCTAGCTTTTAGGTTCATATTGTACTGCAGATTGAGGCCCACCAGTATTATCTTTTTTTTTAGGTCAGTGAGCTAAAACGTCGGTTTTTAAACATCTTTGTTCTCATCAAATTTGGTTTTCAACCAAAAATGTTTTTTTTATGCCCAACCGAAATTCGGTTCTCAACCCAACCGAGCGCCCCACAATGCGGCACTTGACTAGTTGTTTTCCAGACTTGGAACGGATTAATATTTTTACATTGATTATAATGGAAAATGATGTTTCGGTTTTCAAACATTGACCTTGACTATTATGATTATCATGATTATGATGATGATGATGATTATTAGCACAGCCAACGTCCAGAAGTTGTTAGCCGTTGATAAAACAAAGCACGTCCACCCATAGTGTCAATCCAAAACCATGTTTTAAATAGAAAACCTTTTTATTTTTATTTTTTCGTTATACAACATTCAAATAAAACGGAACAATTCATTCACACTGTCTAAAATAGACACCTTTTGATTCACAGTGGCACAAAAAATAGACAGAAAAGTAAGGCAAGTCGTTTACAAAAAAAAAAAAACATCCATTGATAAATATGACAAATAAAAAAGGCACAAGTTATATATTGTATATATTTAAAAAAAAAAGACCATGCAGGCACATTAGGATTGAATGGGATTGGTCTTTTTAAATGACGACAATGAATTATTTTCCTGGTTTGTCTTTTGTGTTTAAACTTAAGAACTCAGTGGACATGAAGGCCCTTGAAACATGGACGCCCTGATGTCACGGAATGGCCAGCGAAGCAATACTGAGGTAAAACAGTATTTTGTTGTAAAAGATCGACGATGCAAATGAAGCATCATTTTAAAGGACAACCGACACCATATTTTTTGTTTCCTAACTGACATCAGAAAAACGTTTTATAGCATCTAAAATAGCCAAAATCAACAAATGCAAAATGCATCACGCGCCAGCGTTCACTCAACCCGGAATAACTAAAATAAAAAGATAGCTAGCTAGCTGAATAGATAGCAAGCTAACTAGCTAGTTAGCTAATAGATATGCAGGCTATTTTTAGTCAAGTGCAAAACACCAATAAAAATGTAAAATATAGCTTTGTCAAACACGCTCAGTAGAAGTCATTTTACAAATTATGGCCGCAACTTGTCCGGAGGTGTCGGTTGTCCTTTAAGAGGGTTGTTTTAATGCAACATCATTCCATATTGGAACCCGTCTTTGGTTAACGAAAACAGTCACAACAATTATTCTGTTTTAGGGAGAAAGAAACCAAATGTGGAGAGAAAAAAAAAAAATCAACTTCCAAAGTACGCCACCAGAGGGTGGCAGAGCGACATCAAAGTACAGGAGGCGGAACTAGAAGTCCACATACAGTAATCCCCCGTTTTTCGCGGTGAATGGGGACCTGGACCACCCGCGATAATAATAATAATAATAATAATAATAATAAATAATAATAATAATAATAATACATTTCATTTCTAAGCGCCTTTCAAAACTCTCAAGGTCACTTTACAGTCACAGGATCAGTTGGGGTGAGCAGCGGAAGCCACATGCCAGCGTTCACTCAACCCAGAAGTAACTCAAATAGATAGAAAGCTAGCTAGCTAGTAGATAACAAATAGCCAGCCAGCTAGCTAACAGATAGCTAATAGACAGCCAGCTAGCCAGATAATAGATATTTTGCCGGCATCGGCGGACCAGGAGCGTCGCGTTTTGCCCTAGGGGGTCCCAAACAGGCCACTGATTGATGAAAAGCCGCGAACATAGTCAAATAGATATAAAGCTAGCTAGCTAGCTAATAAACACTTAGCTAGCTAAGTGTTTATTAGCGAAGTAGCGATGGATCACTGTATTAGGCAGAATTGAACAGGCGATGCAAAGCCCCCAAAAATCTATCTATTCGCTAGCTAGCTGGCTGTCTAGCGAGCTATATATTAGCTATCTATTTAGCTAGCTAATTATTTATTAGCTAGCTAGCTAGCTAAGTGTTTATTAGCTAGCTAGCCGGCTATCTAGCTAGCTATCAGCTATCTATGTAGCTAGCTAAATATTTATTTGCTAGCTATCCAAGTGTTTATTAGCTAGCTTGCTAGCTTTATATCTACTGAAACCGTGATAAGCGAACCGCGAAGTAGCGAGGGAGCACTGTATTAGGCAGAATTGAACAGGTGATCCACACCCAAAAAAAAATGCTTCCCCCTCCAAAATAAAAGACACAATCTGAGGATAGAAAAACTCATTCAAAGTCTGCAAGGCTAAGAATGAATCCGGAATCCAGTCTTGGCACCTTGACGACAGGAAGTGCGGCTTCTTAGAGCATGAAGGACTGCGTGTGTTTGAAATCCTGCGGCCGAAGCACATGGAAAAAAATGGGGGTTAAAAAAAAAAAAAAAACTTCCATATGACAGTCAAACGTCGGTTTTTAAACGTCTCGGTTTTCGTCAAATTCGGTTTCCAACCAAAAATGTCATTTTTTTAATGCCGCGGTATACAACCAAAATTAGTTTCTCAACCAAACTGAGCGCACCGACAGGAATGCGGCACTTGACTTGTTGTTTTCCAAACTTGGAACGGATTAATCTTTTTTACATTGATTATAATGGAAAATGCTGTTTTGGTTTTCAAACAGGTTCCTGGAACTAATTATGGTCGAAAACCAAGGTATCACTGTATTTGTTAGTTATTTTTTTTGTTCTATTGACTTCAAAATGGCGCCACAAGAGTGGCTGCCTTTACAGCAGCTCCTGTATTTTGTTTTTCTACTTCTTTCTTTCCTTTTCTCTTCCTTTCATCACTTTGCTACATGATAATAATAATACATTTCATTTATAAGCACCTTTCAACACTAAGGTCACTTTCCATTTGCTGCTTGTTTAGCTAGCTATGTAGCTGGCTATTTATTCATTTGCTATCTTTCTAGCTAGCTAGCTATGTAGCTGGCTATTTATCCATTTGCTATCGATTTGCGATCTGTCTAGCTAGCTATGTAGCTGGCTATTTATCCATTTGCTATCTGTTTAGCTAGCTAGCTAGCTATGTAGCAGGCTATTTATTAGCTATATGGCTATCTAGCTAGTGAGCTAACTGTCTATCTGGCTATCTATTAGCTACATGTTAGCATTGTTTTATCGAGATTTTCTTAAAAAAGCAGTTGTTTTCCAGACTTGGAACGGCTTACATTTTTTAATATTGATTATAATGGAAAGTGCTGTTTCGGTTTTCAAACAGTTTTCTGGAACGAATTATAAATACTTTGATGTTTTAGATTTTGCTCCTGACGCGACCATTCAATGTCGTGTTATTGTTTGTCTCACCCTGTCAGGTTCGTTTCATCTTGTCATGTTTTAACTCGTGGTTTTGTTTGCTACTTTGGACCTTCCTGTTCTGATTCCCTGTCAGGTTCATGTTTTAACTCATGGTTTTGTTTGCTACTTTGGGCCTTTCTCTCCTGATGACTTTGATGATTTAGATTTTGCTCCTGACGCGACCATTCAATGTCGGGTCATCGTTCGTTTCACCCTGTCAGGTTCGTTTTATCTTGTCCTGTTTTAACTCGTGGTTTTGTTTACTACTTTGGACCTTTTTGTTCTGATGACTTTGTTGTTTTAGATTTTGCTCCTTACACGACCAGTCGATGGTTTGTGTAAATGATGGGTCATTGTTTGTCTTACCCTGTCAGGTTCGTTTCATCTTGTCATGTTTTAACTCGTGGTTTTGTTTGCTACTTTGGACCTTCCTGTTCTGATGACTGATGTTTGAGCTTTTGTTCCCGGCATGACCATTCAATGTCGAGTCATTGTTTGTCTCACCCTGTCAGGTTTGTTTCATCCTGTCCTGTTTTAATTTGTGGTTTTGTTTGCTACTTTGGACCTTCCTGTTCTGATTCCCTCTCAGGTTCATGTTTTAACTCATGGTTTTGTTTGCTACTTTGGGCCTTTCTCTCCTGATGTCTTTGATGATTTAGATTTTGCTCCTGACGCGACCATTCGATGTCGGGTCATCGTTCGTTTCACCCTGTCAGGTTCGTTTTATCTTGTCCTGTTTTAACTCGTGGTTTTGTTTACTACTTTGGACCTTTTTGTTCTGATGACTTTGTTTTAGATTTTGCTCCTTACACGACCAGTCGACGTTGGGTCATTGTTAAACCCTGTCAGATTCGTTTTATCTTGTCATTGTTTTAACTCATGGTTTTATTTGCTACTTTGGACCTTTCTGTTCCGATGACTGAGATTCAAACGTGAAACTGCCACAGTGCAAGCGTATGAAAAAAAACCTTACTTCTTGAGGTGGAGGGATATAGTTGACATTGGACCTAAAAGACAAAAACGATGATAAGCACCAATTTTGAGCATTCGGCACGAAAAAAAAACACATTTTTTTTTTTTTGGGGGGGGGGGGGGGGGGCTATCCTGACTCAAATCTTATCCATCAGTTTTTTTTTCCCCCTCAGCGTTACACTCACGTGTCCTCGGTTCTGTTCAGGTTTTGGCTGCTGATGTGAGCGGCACCGTGACACTCGGAGATCCAAAATGACCTGTTGGGTTAGGTGGGCGTGGTCATTTTTTTTTGAACTCCAGAAGCAGCCAATCGTGATGCAAAGATGATTTGTTCGAGTGACGAGCCATTCACATGCAGCAAATCCCACCCGGGAATGATTTCTGCCGGCCTAAAAGCGCCGATGCGTATGTGGAACGGTCGCGGCTTGGAAATGAAGCGGATTGACGTAGAACAGGAAACGTGAGAGAGTCTCTTTTGGTCAAAGGATGCGATAACTTTGTGTTTGCTTTCAACATTTAGCTTGTAGCAGACTGCGCATTTAATCATCTGTGGTCCATTGGTGAAAAGGATGCTTTGATCCCT